>NW_028186149.1:4988044-4997502 GCF_003343005.1 Rhea americana
AAAAAAAAAAAAAAAAAAAGCACAGGAAATAACTTTGAGAGAAGAGGAAGGAAAACTTGCCTACTGTGAGGGCAGAGAAAAGGAAACAGAAGATAATTCATGGAAAGACCAAATGCTGTAATGTTTTTACAGTTGATAGAACACAATCTCAGAAATATGCCTTGTACACATGAGGGAATGCTGCATCACAGTCAATCCTACCTACAACTGGAGGGTTCTGCAATGGGAAAATGGGGTTGGTTGCTGTCTATTCCTTTTAGTCTTTACAGAAGATAGCTCTGGGCAGCTGAGTTCACTTGATCTTCTGCTTACAGGGAAGCAGAATAGAGAAAAGTGAAATCTGAAAGTTCCAGGTATGCATCTGTAAAATGGCACAGGTGAAACATAGTCATGATGCAAGTTGACAATATCCAGCAATAGACAGTCCTCTGAAATGACAAGTTCATAATCTTTCCAATATATTCCTGCTCCCCAGTTAAGTTTTTTTTCCACTTTAAGCATATTTTCAGTCTATATAAAATTATATTTGATATCTAGAAGCCACTCCCTGCAATTACTAGAAAGTAAATCATAAGAGCTACAGAACACAAGAAAACTTCCAGTTCAGTTTCTTTTTGTCCCTACGCTAACAGTCTGTAAACTACTGTTTGCTTCCTAATGGTGAAAATTCAAGAATTTCAAAAGACATACCCAGAGAATTTTCTGCAATATATCACATAATAACTCATTATGGCGGCCTCTGGCAGGCAGCTGTGGAATAAAATGAACCTGAGAGAATTATTTTATGCTTAGTCAATTTTTGTGATGACAGCATCAAAGACCTAGCTAAGGCTAGGTCATTCATGAAGAAGTAGAAAAGAGACCACTGAGCTTTAATACATTCACTCCATTTACAAGCAGCCAGAAGGCTTTATATCCCACCCCTTCTTCCTACCTAGTGGAATGAAAAACACTGACAAATTCCATGCTTGAAAAATCATGCGCTGCTGGCATCCCAAGCCATATGGCATGCATTATTCACAGCTCCAAAGAAGTGGAAGTGTTATACAACAAAGATTTACACTTGGCATCATATAGGCATAAGAGACCAAATCAAGATACTTTTTCAGCCCTGAAGACTCAGACAGAATAAATCCTATGTGTTTCAAAGCAATGTAGCAATTTATATTCTTCTAAAATGCTATATATAAATGAAATGCACAACCTATTCTAGACCGAGTGCTGAAATTCCATCTACCACCTTAGATAGTGTCTGTCCCCACGCAGTCCCTGCATGCATCTACATTCCTTGCAGGCGCAGTGCAAGGAGAAAAGAACCAGTGCTTGATCTGCTGCAATCCTTTATGGACCCCAGAATTAGCAGACTCAAATTTCACCATTAACAGCAGAGAAGTTTATACCAGTTGTTGGTTCAGAGTGTCTGCAGTCCCTGTGTAGAGAAGTAAATGCTAGAGGACCTTGCATCCATATTGCATATGGACACTCTAGCTGGTCACTGAGGTTATGCAATGTTTAACCTGGTTACCTCAAGAAGGAAACTACTTCAAGCACTGCCATGTTGCCCTTCCACATGTTCCACAAGACTCCCAGGAACTGGTACAACATATGCTTGCACCACACAGAACCCCTTTAGAGTACAAAATCACAAAATGCAGACTCATCATGTAGTTTGCACAACAAATTAGGAACATGCAGCTCTCATTACTACTTTTTTTGGCCAGTAAGCCCTCTGTGTTTGTAGCCCCTTCACTTATTATCAGGTACTCCGGCATTATTTATTCACATTTCTGGTACCAGTTGCTTTTCTGTCGTCAACTAATTCTGAAGTTTGCTGTCTGAGTAATCGCCACAGGCACAAGAATCAAAGCTAGAAAACATACCCATAGCTTACTATCTGACCTCTAATATGGAAAACTGGTATGAGGGCACTGCACAGGGGAATTTAACCTAGGTGCACAGTTGACAGGTCCTTTGTGCAAGTCAAACTGCAGCCTTTGGACTAGTTCATATTAGCCAATAAGAGACCAGGAAAGGCATCAAAGGAAGTAATAGTGAGCCTGTTCTGTTCTAGTCTTGTATTTCTTCAAAAGAATAGATTTATAAATGTATAAACTGGGGCAAAAGGTCATCTGAGGTTGAGAAGGAAGGTCAAATAAATAGGGTGACAAGAAGCATGTGTATGAGATCCAGCTACTTAAAGCTAGTCAGATAATCCACTGAAAGAGGCAGTTGCTGTATAATCAAAAATTTCTATAAAAATGTTTTTTCTCAAAACTTTATGTTGGGTAAAGCCAAAATGAAACAATAATTTCGGGKTTTTTTTTTAATTCAAAACAGAATACAATGCACTTTTTCTTACCTAAAATATTTTTTAAAAACCCAAGAAATAACAAACAAATATCGCCTTATGAAAGGAATAATTCCAGCATCCACATCAGGATCCATATAGGTCCATGCCTCCCATAAATACGACTTTTTTTTTTTTTATTTATTTATTTTTTTAACTTTGACCTAGGTGTGATTACATACAGTAGCTACATGGCTCTGGGTACATAATGAAAAATGAAGTCTAGCCAAGAATTCTGACACGTATCTCTTATATTGATTTCAGATAACAAACAAAGGATGATATGTCAGAATTTCCTGAAGGATGAAAACTCCAAATATAATTTTTCTTTCACCGACATTAGTGGAAGCAAATGGTAACATTTAGGCTAGCTCAGATTACACAAATTATTTTCTCAACTTCTCCTGAAAAGCCATATAACAAAGTGGTTGAATCTTTGATTAGATTTTTTTTTTTTTTTTTTTAAGAGATGAGGACTTTGGTTCCAGTTCTGCCAAAATATTGAACAACCTTACTCAGATGCCCAACCTATAAAACAAAAGATTCATAATCACCTCTTCAAGCATAGGAAGAGAATTGTGATTACTGAAGACTGCGAATGGAAGGAAACATTAATAGCAGTTAGAGCAAATGTTGGGCCTAAAACTACTCTTCCTTTGATTAATAGCTTTGTTCATGTTCCTACAGTCTGAAGGGTGTCATGTGTGAGGAAGTCTCACTCTCTCAAAATGAAAAACACTTTGTTAGTCCTACGAAAAGTATGTGACAGATCAAGTATTTGGCTGAGCTGTGTCACAATTCACAGGCTTTGTTATTTATTTACTCCCCCTCCCCAAAAGGAAATTCTGTTTCAGTGGTTGTAAGTCAACAATGAGACATCTTTGCAGATCCTCAGGTCTCATAAATTGTCAAAGTTTAATTGAAGACAAGGAAATAATATATACCCTATTTTCTTAACCTGCTATATATTAATTGAACTAGTAAAAATTTTACAGGATTTATTCCCAGAAGAAATACAGGATTACCTACTGACCTTGCTTACCAGGTAAAAATTAAAGCTWTAATTTTTGTTAATTGTAAAAATGTTTAGAAAACTCATTTCTTCCACAATATACTAAACTGTATTTCCATTGAAATATATACTTTGTATCATCAGTTAAAAAGCTCTTTTTCTTTATTAAAATAACGGATTTATAGATTCTACCAAATTCTAAAAAAGACACAATCAGAAACTAAAGGCAAATTAAAATTCTACTAACACAGAAGTCAATCTGTATCTGTAATACAGTTCTAAAAGACTAATTCATGTCATCTGCCTCCACTAGTCTCAGGCCATGTATACTATGGTATACAGTTAAGTCATTGGAGGAGGATGAAGAGTTTGTTTTGGTTTTAGTCATTATATTGGTTCAGGTCTTCTGTGGGCACAGGCACCTCTATAAGCACTCTCATAAAACTATACCGCTCCATCTTTCACAGAGAATAATATACACCTGTACAAGCTCTTTTGTGCCAGTATGACTGCATCCAATGTACTGGGGTTATCTACTTGCATTTTAAGTATACTGACACTATTATGGTACAATCAGCATTTATAAACTTCAAATACAGAAAACAAGTAGACAACAAAACCTTGTAATACTTATCTCCAAGGTTAATAATATACAGATGATCTGACAACATTCAATTTTTCCTTCATTTTATGACAAACTTGCAAAAGAAATGGAAAGAAAAGCATACCAACAAAATTATGAAGAGGAATTTTTATTTTATATATTTTCCTCCAGTTTATAAAATCATAAACATTCATTTCTACTGGGGAAATTCAGAAACATCAACTGAGCCACACACGGATACTCAGAGGTTCTAATGCACCTTGTGATTTCAAATACAATAACTGGTTTGTATCCAAACATCTAAAATTATAGTTACTCCACATGAGATTCTACATTGTTTTACTACATTTTCCTCTAATTGTCAGCATTAGAAACTTTGTATTTTGTTGCAAAGGAAATTAACATAATACATCCCAATGATATCATTATTGTTTAAATAAAGAGAATCCTGTGCATATTTTTAAAGGTTGTGGCAAAATCCTCAAGCTTGTTAAAAAAAAAAGTCTTTTAGAAGCCTTTCTCAAAAAAAATGGAAGCGTTAGAGCCACCTTTCTTAAAGAAGTTTTGCCAGTACTTCAAGGACACAAAATTCTTTTTTAGTATTATCTAATATGACCTTCCCCTAACCAAGAAATAATAATTATAATAATAATAAAAAGAAACCTATTCATTGGTTTTAGATGCCACACATCATTGGACCTTCTCCACAGTACCTCCATCCAACAAAAATATAATCTTGTCTATGCTAATTACAGTTAAAGCAACCCAGCTGACCTAAAATAGGTGCAATCAGTGAATCGGTGTAAACTTGATTATACCAGTGTAGCTTATTCCCAAACAGAAATAAGATTGAACTGTATTAGTACAACTGCATGTAGAGTGAGGTGTATTATTACACCTACATGAAGACAAGGGTTGAAAATGAAAAATGTTTAATCTCTAAGGAAAATAGACTTTAGGAGTCCTATTTATACAGTCAAGATAAGAGYCAGAACTTCATGTATAGTCAAGCTGGTCATGGCTCCAATTTTTCTATTGTTAAACTTTGTCTTAATTATCACTGTATTCTTTAAACACTTGGCTTCATACCCATCTAGTTTCTTTCAACTAACTCAACCATGCATTTTAAATTTAAATATGCAGGCAGCGCTGTGGGCCCTGAGCCCAGCCACCATGAGACAACAAGATGATATCATCATATTCAGTCTGGGAAGCAGAGGCTGGTAGAGAGCAGAGGCTAGATACTGCACAGAGCATCACAGGGTCCACCAGGAGATGCAGCACTGCAAAGGCTTTACGAAGCTTGCGCAGCCAAGGCTGCCTGGTGTAGACCGTCCTTGCACACTGAGCACAAATTTAACCAGCTCCACACGCTACCAGTCTTCTCACCCTCACACTGGAATAGCTGGGGAGAGATGGGAGAGATGGGACTGCTTGTTTTTGAGGCTTGAAGTGCTTGTGGAATTATAATGTAACATTATATCCTAATTGTTCTTGCCAACAAAGGCTCCTACTGCTGGACAAATTACAGGAGCCAGACATTTGTTCTCTGGGTGTAACAGCTAATGATCTGCAAATGATTGCATGAAGGCATCTCTAAACCCACCAACAGCTTCAGCAAGGCCTAACAACATATTCTGAGCTAGATTCACCCCACTGGAAGTACTCCCCTATACCCGTATAAAATCTGAAAAATTACACCTTTTTGCATTAGGCTTTGTGTTGAGATAGATCATACTGTATTTTCCACTTTTAATTTTGAGTTCTTTTATGTGTACAAAACACTCCCCAATAAAATTCAGTAGCTCTCAAAAACATCTTTCATTATAATTTAAAATAAGGATGAAACATTCTTAACAGCTAGTAAGACTTCTGCAAGCGTATACGCACACACACACAGAAATACATGTACATACATAATATGTATGAATGAATGCCAAGCCAGTAAGTCATTTTTGCAGTATATTTATACAGTTCTAAAATCAACATTTTAGCTACATCAAAATAAGTGAGTGTTACTTACCTAAAACTTGAGAATTCTTAAGTTCTGCAAATGCCTGAAGTTACACTCCTGTCATGCTCAGACTGCTGAGAGTCATGCAGCCACTTGAATATTAATGATGCCTAGTATGCCTGCCTGGCAAAGCACAGGCACCCTTGCAGAAAGGGGCAGCTGTGCTAATAATTTAGGCATGTTCCAGCCTTACCAATCTGGATGACAGTTTTTAAGTGAAAGTGTTTTCTAAGAAGTTTCTCTCATCACCATTATTCCTTGCTGCTCTCTGACTTCACCAAGATCAACCACTGAAAAAGGTACTACAGAACATTCATTTTAGATTTTATACTATCATCTGATTAACATATCTCAGAAAGACAAAAAGATGCAACAACTTAATTTAAAAAGCTGTTCATCTTGGCTAAAAAATCAGTTAAAAGCATACATGGAAAAACTATACTAGTTATTTAGAATGTTTAGCTATGGATTTTGCCTTTCATTCTATTTTACATAAAACAGAAGTTTTGTATTACACCTACACTTGGATAAGTTTCTTCAAGAAGGCTGCCAGCAATGTTGGCAGAGATGGTACAAGGTCACAGCAAATGCACTGAGCTCTAATCCCAAACAGTGGTGACTCCATGACTACCACTTCACTAAAACTTCAACCCATGCCTGTTAGTTTCTCAGGTTTAAACATTAAATTGTCATACTCAGCTACACTGAAAAAAATATTTCTATTTAGATTTAACTCCACTCAGAGAGGCAAGGCCAAAATAGTTTCTGAAATGTGTTGATGTTTCCAAATAAATATGTCCAAAACAATCATTCTACGAGAACACAAAATGCCTTCTCTCATGCAGCCGCCTGGTAAGATTACATTCTCCAACATGGTTAGAAACATCCTTTTGCTGAAGGAAGATAGAAAACACATAAACAAATTTTCTTTCATATGTACTACCAACACAGCCTTCAAGACCTAGGGAAAAAAAAATCTAAACGGCCAAACCTAAGCTGAGGATGAGTTAAACTACTATCTTCTTTGTGATGCAGTTTATTGAGATCATGGCTTCAGCAACAAAACTAGAGAAATTCTACCAATCTTCACTTCATCCTGACCACTCATGATGCAGTTATTCTTCATGCCTACATTGTACAGAGGCAGCTTTTTTATAAAGCCCCATTGTGAAGCACGTCACTGAACTGGTAAGGTAGAGGATAACCTCCTTCCACTGAAAAAAAAAAAAAAAAGAGCAGGATGCAGGGCAGAGAGGAGAGAGAGAAGAGGGAGGATGACATATATTTCTAAGCCTACTTAATCTGAATACAAAGGTGATATGTAACTCCAAAATTTCTGCTGCTGTTCAGATTTGCATAGTCAGGCTGCAGAAGTAAAGAAACTAGTCTACTTTTTTTTTTTTTTTTTTTTTTTTTTTTTTTTTTTTTTTTTTTTTTTTTACTTTTCATTGCCACTTTTCAGAAAGGTGTTGGCATCAGTTATCTTGATGAGATTCTTCCTAATTCCTCTCCAGCAACACAAGTAGGCTCTGCTTTGGACTGAAAATCATTTTGCATAATCAGGTTTATGTGCTTGACATTAATACAGACATTTTCAGGTGACCATCTCAGTGAAAGAGCCAGGTAATAAAAACATCATCATCCTCATGAGCGTAACTTCAAAAAGCAGAAATGGTTAAACTTCAAGCTGCAGAAACTACACTGGTCTATTTTCAGTTAATTTCTGGCATCAACAGAAATATTTGGCTACACAGGATAGCTATTTTTAATTAATAACTTGCCCACCATAATGCAGGCTCAATGAACGCCTTGCAACAAACCTTTGCAAAAATGTGCATCTCACATTACTCCATGAGAAAAGATTTAGATATTTAAGTTTAGGTCATACCATTTCACCTATACATTTCAGATGACACTACAGACACTAGACAAACCAGTTTCACCGATATCCTGGGAAATATCAACTGCCTATTACACAATACAGAACAGAAGAAACAGAGGCATACTGTCATCCATTCTTTTTTTCTGCTTTGCCATCCTTTTACTGAGGTAAAATTCTTTACACAGGATCCATAACTGCACCACAGACCAGGCTTGCAGGAAACTGAATTCCACATCCTCCATATATACTCTGTTAGGGGAAACCTAAGTGCATTCTCTGACATTTTACTAGCAACAATGAGAATCTAAAAATGCCATTAGCAGAAATTTAAAAATGCTCGATTGCTTGGAGACAATTCAGGCAGCCTAAACAGTCATGACATTTATTAGATCTAGAATAAGCATAAAGCAACCAAGTCAGATACTGAGAATAAAAACAGTTCTGTTACACACACCCATAGAGAATACAGTCTCTTTGGGAGAGCACCACAGATTCTGTAAGTAAACAGGTTAGCAATGATTATTCCCCCTTTTAATTGCTATTATAACGTTGCTGAATTCCCCCAAGTGTGTATTTGCATTGAAGTGGGATTTGGAAACAGTTAGTCATATGCAAATCAAGGAATTTTTCCAATGATTAATACATTTGAAAAACACCACTAAATATTAGATACATACATGCATACATGTAAAGCTATCAATTCTTTCGTAAAATATTTAATCTGAATCACTGCCTTTTTTCTTTTTTCATCTTAATTACTTTTTTACAAAAGTTTCAAAGTTCTGTTAAAATGAGCTTTATAGAAAAAAGTTTTAATATGAGTCATGTGACAGAGTTTGTTGTCAGAACAAGCATCAGACACTGAATCTGTCAAACTTACATGGGTATACCACAAA
Source organism: Rhea americana (assembly GCF_003343005.1). NCBI lineage: Eukaryota > Metazoa > Chordata > Aves > Rheiformes > Rheidae > Rhea > Rhea americana. Next base: position 4,996,800 of record NW_028186149.1, read on the forward strand.
TCATTATATCCTGGGGGTTTTCTGATTCATCTACAGGATTCATCTTACATGATTGGGTACAAGTCAAACACACTGTAGATGTTCAGATGCATAAAACCACCTTCAAGGGTAGGTTTCCAATATTTCTACTTTGATAATTATTCCAATTATATTGCAGTGATCTTTTTAATGTTTTGCCCCTCCCTCAAAAAAAGAAATCAGACTGTAAAGCGAAATCACATGAAAAAAAACAACAAAAAAACAGGAGAATGATAAAAAATGTAACAACTATTCTTCCGTCGACTGCAGGTGGTTATCCAAATTTATCTAAATTCACGGCAGAACTTCTATCGCCGCCCTGATCTCCCCATAAAGTTGTTATCGCCCGGGCAGGAGACAAGTCACACCCGCTGCCGAGCGGGTCGGGAAGAGGCACAAATGGCCGAGGCGCCGCTCGGAGCCTTCCCGGGAAAACGAGCACGCACCGCGCGGGCACGCCCTTCGGCAGGAAAAAAAAAAAAAGAGAGAGAAAAAAAAAAGGGGGGGGGGGAACCCCCTGATACGCGGAATAAGAAGGCAGGCACAGAAGTCAGGGTGCCCCTGCCTGAGGAATGCCAGGAATCCCCGGAGGAATGTGCGCGGCGCTCCCCACGCCGCCCCGGCCGGCGCCCGCCCCGGCCCGGCCCGGCTCCCTTCACCTGCGGCCACGGGCTGGCCCGGGACC
>NW_028186149.1:4998412-5033412 GCF_003343005.1 Rhea americana
GCGCGGCTGCCGCGGCCGCGCCCCTCGCAGCCGTCCGGCGCCAACCGCCGGCGGAGCGAGGAACCCCCGTGGCACCTCGCCCGGTGCCCCGGGGGCCAGGCGAGCCCCCGCCCAGGTGCTCCCGCCCGGGGAAGGGCGTTTCTGCGGGCAGCACGGCGGAGGTAAGCGGGGGTTGGGGCAGCCGCGGCTGCTCGGGCGCGCCCGGGCTCTCCTCAGCGGTTTGGGTGGTTTTCGCAACGTGTTCCACCGGGCCAGAAATACCGCCGAAAGGTGTTCCCAGATTTCCAGAAAATTCTGCCCATGTGGAGAGACCTGAGGCGCTGCCGTGCTTTTTTAAAAGCGTGGCGTACTACACATCCATGAGTGACTGTAAGCATCTCGAAGGATCTCGGCCTCTGTTAACCCTTTCCACCCTCAGAAATCTGTTCTCAGAGTTTAATTGAACCAGATAAAACAAACAGCAGCATTGTCCGGGGGGAGGGGGTGGCTATAGTGAGTACACTGAAAAAAAGTCCAAAATTTAATGATAGGCTTATATCTAGAACAGGGAGGGAAACATAAGGTAGTTAACATAAGAAGGAAGAATTCAGTGTATGAGCCATGAAAACCACTTACAAAGTTGTTCTACAGAGCARTATGTATAGGCACACATCCTCTTCTAAATCCAGCTGTGCTGGATATGCTCTTCACATTTTTGGCACTTCCCATGCACTTCTGCTACTTGCTATGTCTCTGTTAAAAGAAGCCTAGTTAGCAAACACCTGCAATGTACACTAGGATATTGTACAAGTTTGCTGTAGAAAATACCTGTCTTAATTAGGATGTATAACAAAAAGGGGGTGACTAGAAAAGCAAATGTTCTCAATGCAACCTTCATTTCTGGGGCACCATATCCAGTGTTAGGCTCTGTACTAGAAAAAAATAAAAAAGCTTACATGAATCTAGAATACTCCAGAAAATTAAGGGCCATATGCATATCCGTGAGTTCAATTGACTGTCAGCTTTGCCATGTGTTATTACAATTGAAGTGTGAAGAAATATGCTGACAGTTTGTTCAGTTCTTACCCCAGTTTTGTAATGCGTGAAGGAATTGAATTTAATAGGCAACAAAATGTTTTACTAAAGAGGTGTATAAACCTGTAACTTTCAGGTTATTGTTAGAGGTGAAATTATACGGGTGTTAACCAACAATGTTATACAATAATACATTTCCATTGCACTTAGAAGTAAACTAGAAAAAATATAAGATTCATTTCTTTCTAAACCAACAATGCCACAATGACTATTAGTCATTATTATGTAGTCTTTAATTGATTTTTTCATTAAACATTACCCATCAGGTAACAGCTCAGGAAGCAATTCAATTGTAATGTGGCATGCTCCTTATTACACTGCTTGGGAAACTGTTGTCCTGTCCCACATTTTTTGAGATTTTCAGAAAAATAGTTTCACATAAGAATGAAGCCAAGATTCTTCTTGTATCTTTTTTTTTGGGGGGGGGGGGTATTAAAAAAAAAACAAAGAAACAAAAAGTGGGACTGTAGAAGCACAATTACTAAAACTGTTGAGCTATGTGAATCCTAAACTGAAAATCAGACCTTTGGATTTTGACTAACAGTTTTATTCTAAGCTTTAYAAGCCTTTGAGGAAAGTTTAATCTGAACCTATATGTTTTCATGAAAATGGTGTTTTCAGTTAAAGTTTTGTCAAAAAGTTTCTTGCAGATCTTTGGTATATTCTGAATATCAGTTTTATGAGTATTCGGTGTAACAATGTTGCAAACATTAAGACTATTCAGTTAGAGTCACAATTCATCTGTAATTCAGTAAAAGCTCAAGATCATCCAAACAGGTCTGAATTTTTTGAAGGAACGCATACAAACACAGTAACAAGATGGAATTGCTTGGAAGACGAGAGATGGATCATATACAGAATATCATTTCAGTGCAGACTGTAATTTCCTGTCCCACTCTCATCCACCTACTTTTCTCTTTCTCCTCTTTAAATGAAGGCTTTGGTCCTTGTTTACAAAACTGACTTGACACCATGATTAATGTCTCTCAGTCCAGGCAGTGTATTAGCAGGCACTTGTGAAATACAATACAAAATGGAGTAAGCAGCTAAAGCAAAAACAAACAGTAATGCCCTAGCAGCTTGTGCTGCTGTAAATTAATTCCAGCTGCTAGCTACTCCAGCACACCTCAGGTATTGTGTAGCACACCCTAAATTCAGCTCTCCTTTGCCATTGAGTTAGACTGTATGGAGACCTTGATTTTAAAGTGCCTTAGCAAGATACATGTTTATCTCTTACTATTCACCTACATAGTCAACAGAACTATGACTTTATTATATTCYCCTGATTTCCTTACAGGAAAGGATCTGAGTCACTCATTTCTCTCACAGTGGAAAGGAAAAAACCCTTCTTTCTCACAGCATACAGATACTTTGAAACACTGCTTGTGATACATCTTTTACAATATATATTGCAAGGGTTTTAGTGATTTTCTTAAATTATTATAAAAGGTTAGACATCTGTTGTTTAGGAAATGACAAGATTATCATCACTGTATTCAATGAAGTATGTAATAGACATTTTCATTTTTTTTCCCCAAGAAATACAATCTTCAAAATTCAGGTCTCCTTTCTAGTCTCTACTATTATCTTCACCTACTTGTTTTTTTTTCTCAAAATAGTTTACCTAAGCAGAACGCTTAGAGAGTTGATTATAAAGTTATGAACTTAACAAGGCACCTTTGAGTTATACAAGCATGAAAAAATACCCTTTTATAAAAATTAGAACGCTAGCTATCACAGAACACTAAGAAACTGTCATATTTATGCATTAAATTTACTATGGTGTAAATTTCCTCCCAGAGGAGGATTTGGTTTATTTGAAGAAATTTAATTTTACACTCTTACCAGATGCTTTCCTAACATATGATCTCTGCTTCCTCCAAAGATTACCAGAAAGAGAGGTCATTCTTTTCTTTTTTCACCTTTCCTTTTTTTTCTTTTCCTAGCTTTTTTTTTTTTTTTTTTTTTTTTTTTTTTTTTTTTTTTTTTTTTTGTCTTTTGTATTGTCATCTCATATTTTTCCATTTGCAGCTGCTAAATGCCCAGAGTACTGCTGATACTACCCATGCACACAATGTGGAGAGGCAGTATGCTTTAAAAAAGTCTGAATAATCACAGTCGTTAGAGCAGCTATCCAGGAAAGTATTTACAATGCAGGACTTTATTATATTTTCCACAGAAAGGTGTGTCAAATAAAATGCCTAAAATGACAGAAGAAATTGTAGAATGAGATGAGTAATTTCAGATATGCCTTCACTAGGAAAAAATGCAAGCTTTTACTTCAAGTTAGTTAATGCATGCTAAATGAAACGTTAGCAGATCAAGATCTAACCATAAGTTGTCATCTGCAGCTTCACTTCAGTTAGCTCAAGTTTACTAATACTCTTCCTACTATATTATAAGTACTAGACAATCGTTAATCTTACAGAAGAAACCAAGGGTGAGATAAGATACTCAAGGGTGCAAAGCGAATGGGAGGTGGGTGGCTTTAAAAGCTACTTGAAATACACACAACACAAAGTTTGACTGCATATAGTATGATAGTTTTAGTATTAATTTAATACTTTGGATATAATTTAGTATTTAACTGAATATTAATACTGATACAAACGTGAAGATTTTTGACATTGTTCTGTCTAGCCTCCATGAGACTTTTTGGCTTCCCATTCTGCTTGGGCAACTTCCAACTATATCCAATTTTCTTTTATCACCTTAATAATACAGTTTTGGTCCCCACTAGCCTTACTCATGCAATCCTATTAAAGACAAAAAAAGTTCTGCCAAGAAAAATCTGCAGAAAGCCTAGATACTACCAGGCACATCTACATTAAAGTTCCAGAAAACACTGCTACTGTTATCTGCGCTGCTGTTACCCCCATCTCAGTAGCTGCTCTTGGACAAGTCCAGCCTTCTAGGATTCAGCTATGTCAACACTGCAGAAACAAACTGTTTTTTAGGGGGTAGCACACACTGAGTCACCATTGTGCATAAATTATATAAAGTTAGTAATTTGGTAGCATTAGCAATGAGTTTGTTTGAAGAAAACTTAAAGGGAGAATTGTTTCTGTCATCACTGTCGTAAACAATGGATAACTTAAAAAAAAAAAAAAAAAAAGTAAATTACATAGCTCTACATAGATGTAGCTCTCCAGAGTCATTAGTCTTATTTATATTATAATGAAGCCCTTAGTATTAGGACATTGTCTGAGGCATTGTCAAGCTTCATGCAGATACTGATCCTTTCCCCAAAATGCTTTACAATCTATGTAGGTGCAAGAATTAATCAGAAAAAAAAGAATACAGAAGGCACTATGTTAAAATGAAAAAACAGATTTCATGGCAAGATAAAGCAGAGACTTCCTGAGTAATTTAAAAGGTCTGTCCTTCATGCTGAAATAACACACATACACTTAATGTATAGCAAATATAAATGTTTTTCATATATGTAAAGATAAGTGTGTCATATAAATATTTGCAAAATTAAGGTCTAAATTCTTCAGACTGGCATGTAATGAGCATCCTGGCGACAAACATGTTCTGTGTATTTCAGAAATACTAATTTCAAATCTTAGTTTCCCTTTCAGTAGCTTCCTTTTGTTTAAGTGCGTATCAAAGATGATCTTGTTCTAAGGTATACAAGCACTTCGACATGTAGCCAGCATAACAATGATACCAGAACACAAGAAAAAAATAATGCTTTTGTATTTTAAAATTACTRTTTAGGAAAAATATAGCAGTACAAAGTTGATTTAGTTTATTGTATCTAGGAATTAGTCCCTTGAATTGCATGGGGATTCGCAAACATTGCATCTTATATTCAGTTTTCATGAAAGTTTGCATATGCCCTTGATAAGAACTAGGGTCAATATCCACCCAAAAATGTAGGCTCCACGTTTTCTATATGGAGCTAAAAATCTAAATATAGTCTTGGATTTTGACCTGGCTTGGATATTCTAGCTTTAGGCTTCTGAAACAGAGATAAAATCATCTATATCACATGTAAAAATATATTGTTAAAATCATTAACTATTTTTTCTTATGGRAATGCTTTCATCTTAGTTAGTGCTTCATTCTCCTGCTTTTGAATGCAGATGAGGAAAAAAATCGAAGCCTATAAAAATCTAATCAAACACCTTTCACCTAATTTTATTTTGATGTTTTAGGCAGTGTAATTCATGATGTTGTGCAATAGCACCACCTGGTGGGAATAGTTGTTTTAACTATTCTGATACATCTCAGTAATATGCAAATTAAGACCAGAAGAAAGTATTACCTTTGATATTCTTAAGAATGTTTTTAGCTTTAGACAGCTCCCACACTCTCTTAATCAGATGAGGGGACACAATCAAAACAGCTCTGTGAAGCTAAGCTCCAGAAAAGGCATAAATGTTTCAGTAATGGCCAATATAAGAGACTTTAAGGAGCTACTCACAAAAATAATGTAAGCAGAAATTGGTTCTTCTTTTTTAAAGGTGAAGCATTGCTCCTGAAACTCCTGCAGTATCTTAACCACTGATTCACTGAAGGCTGGAGAGAATAACAATGTCTTTCTAAATCTAGGCAATACTCAGAAATACATGTTAAGAAAGATGCATCTTAGAGAATTGGAATTTCTCACCTTCGCAGGTTTGTTTTGTCAAGACTAGTGATCTGATGAAAAAAAAAAAAAACTGCTTAAGCATGTATTTATCTTAAAATACATTCTTCAATCCCGTTGAGTTCAATGGACAGTTACTTAAAATTAAACATGGAAAAATACTCAGGGATATAACATAACATTTAGAGACCAAAGTGGGGAAAGAAGAGGGAAAAATGGATGAGTGATCTGGAAACTGCTTTTTCTTTTTTTCAAGGAAAAAAAATGGAGGTAGTTTTTTACTCACTTCTCAGAGGGTGAGTCAGAGTCTCAGAGAGATCTCAGAGGCACTCTACCCTGTCTCTCCTCAGTTTGAAGCTCCAGGAAGGACTTGCCATGTGCTTTAGGGGAACTGTTAAGCAAAGCTCAAAACCAAGCAAGACCTAAGTATTTGTACAATAGAATGTATATGTGCATAAGCACTTAATGGAGAAATTTTTTTTTCGTTTTTTTTTCCAGTTCAGCCTGTGAAGTGAAGGAAGTGCTTTGTTTTGCACAATTCTTACAAAAAGTATTACAAGAACTAAAAAAAAAAAGGGGGGGGGAACCTATTTCATCCTGGGCTTTACTATGGTTATTTTCATGCTTTCTATGGACAATTGTAAGCACTCTTTAGAGCTTGCATTTCAAATCCCACAACTTCTTCTTAGAGAAAAGTAGTTAAAGCCTACTACTGAATCATCTCAGAACATTTAAGATACTTTAAATCCTCAAATATGGAGGTTTTAATGATGAAATGGGATCTATTTCTGGCACTCATGCAAAGCCTGCTAGTCTTTTTGGGGGCTCCAGGCACTCAAAAAGAGCTGTTCATATAKATGTGAGACTCTAATGCACTGCAGTTTCAGTTAATACTATTTTCTCTAGGTAAAAGAGCTTTTCTTCGTTAGATAGTATTTTGTGACTGTAGAGGGTGCTCTTAAAATACTGGTGATGGTAGTTATGTCCTGCAGTCAGTTTCTCTTTCTGTAAAGCTTATCAGTTTTAGGATGTTTACTTTTAGCAAAGAAAACTGTTGCACAGTCTGTTTTATTTTGGATATAGGCAAGAGTCAGTCTCCACATTTATATCCAAATACATCTCTTCAAACTTTTCTGGGGTTAGTTTATTTTTGCAAGTGTGTTTCTGCCAAACAGTGATCATATCTTCTGAGAAAACGATTGGTGCTGTCTAAAACAAATTGAAAGAAATACTAAATAGAGCGTATTTTTAGTTGCAAGGCCATTGAGAGTTGGATAAGAGCTTATTGTTCAAAAAAATCATTTAAATATTCAAAAAAAAATCTTCAGTTATGTGAAGCTGATGCTCCCATGTTATGCTATCTGGAATTCTGTTGAGGAGGATTTTTTTTTTTTTTTTAACTTTTGTTGGTCCTTCTGTGAATTGCTTCCCTATGTACTTGCTCTGCATATAGAATTAACTTGGAATTAACTCACTGTATTGAGGGGAAACTTAAAACTACATTTTTTCTTATGATGTAGCTTGTTATAGGAGCTGAAACATACTATATGGAAGAAGCAGAGTTTTGCCAAAGCAATCTTGTACCAAAAACAGTTACTCTGCTTCTTATACCGGATTTGTATGCCTAACCTGAGAAGGTACTTTTAGACATGACCTCACTTAGTAAGACTTTCGTCGGTGGTTACTCATTTGAGACCCAGCCAGCATGGTAGAGATTTAAAATTAACCCTTTTCTAGACCAGGTCAACAGAAGATACTTGTTATGTATCAAAATGAAACTAAGGCTGTGAYTTGCCACACTTGGTAACAGCTCTGCTATAGGCACAGTTTAGAGCMGACAGTGCAGCTTGCTTTGTTTGGGGAAGCCCTTAAAGCTTTTTGTCTAACTTGAGCRGCATCTACTCTTGGTAGTCTTTGCCAAGATCACTGCATTAGGAAACCTCTTAAATGCAGACCAAGCTTAACATATGCTTGCTGGCTTCTGATCAGATGAATTTGGCATGTTGCAATCTCCATTTTTCTCATCAAGTTCACCACTATCAACTTGCAGGAGAGCGTATGTCCCTTACATGTTTATATACTGCATCAAACAAAAGGAAATTTATATTACCTAGGACTGTGACTGCAGACTTGCCATGTGAACAGTCATATGAAATGCAGTTCTTGTGAGAGTTGGCAATACTATCTCATGCATTAGGCAAATCTTTTCAACACAGGAAATGATGATGCCTGAGCTCCCATCATGGGAGATATTTCTGACACTCCAAGTCATATGACAGAAGGGGACACAAAGATGGGCTGAAGACAGAAAGTTTGTCTTGTGGGGCCTGCCCTCCTCAGGATTTAGCATTAAGTACTAATTTCAACAGAGACAGAGATCTAGGCTTCCCCAACTTTGATGAAGGCACAAACTATTCAGATAAATAGCTGTATTTAATCTTTTGTCATCATAACATTTCTGTTGGGAAGTATTTTCACTTCCACAGGAGAAACTAGAAGTGCCTCCCCTAAACATCCTTATACTGGAGTTCTCAAAATGGGAAGTTAGCAATGCAAATCTAATCCTCTCAGGAAGAGTCAAGACTTGAACCCAGACTTCTGCTATCTGAACYCACTATTCACCAAACTATTAGTTGAAACAGAGGTAATGCTACTTTTTTTTGCCCCCCTCTCCTGTCTTGTGGAAAAAACTTGGCATAAGTTTCTAACTCCAGAATAGGGTTCAGAATTGTGTTTTGGCGATTGTTGCATCTCTACAGCTCGCATTAAGGAACCTGAGTATCAGAAACAGATGGKACTCAAGTTCCATCACCCTTTCTTCAGTCTTTGTTGGTGGCCAGTTGGGGTGTTACCCATCAGCTTTGGTCACTTCTGTGTTGGACCCTCTTTCCCCCAGCATGGAAGGAGCCAGTGCACCATATTCTCGGTTTTAGATTCTAGTGGTTGGTAAAGCATTACTGTACCAAACCTTCTGGGGACCTAGCCTTCAGCCACTTTCAAAAAACTACCCAGCACACTCTAAACTCAATCTGCCTTTACTGGTTCACTTTTTAAAATACACTCTACAATTCTAGCAAAATCCTAAAAGATCAGAAGAAAAATCTTGCTTTGTACGATACTTACATATTTCAAGCAGGGAAAGTTGCAAATGACGCACATGTTGGAATGACAGTAAGACAAATGGAACCTTTCACTGGGGAAATGCAAACCAGGAGACAGCTTTTTTTTTTTTTTTTTTTTTTTTTTTTTTTTCCTCTAGGCAAGACATGAATGCAAACATTTAAACTGGAGAAACTCCCCTTTCCTTCTGTGGCCCCTCTGAGCCATTACATTAATTACTTGGAACTATTTACCTACTTCCCTTCATTTAGGCCCCAGGTGCAGACACTCTGGATACTGAAAATGATTTTCATTCTTTTCACTAGGATGAAAACAAGAATATGTGGAAAAACTTATCTTTTCCTTTCCTAAATGCAAGAATGCGAGAAGAGACCGTATTGTGTATATAGTTGTTGTGTTTGATTGTTTTTTAACATCCTCTAATAAAAAGTGAGAGAGATAAGGAGTTCAGTGATTTTTCTTTTTCAGAGTGCAATGAAAATACTTGTTTGGTTTTGTTGGAATAGCAGGGGCAGCTGATAGCGTTTGCACTAATGTATCTTCTAACACTACACTGAAGAGATACCACTAATCTTTGAAGAAGGACAAATACCTAGTTTCGCAAATGTGCTGACCTATGTTTATAATGCAGTGGCTCTGAGAGTCAGCTTTCTTTTGCAAACAGAACATTAGCTTGTTTTAAAAATGTGTCCTWAAAATTTGACCAGCCGGATCTGGGCACAGTTTTGCGTATATTAAGTTAATTAATAGAAGTGTTGGAAGTGTAGAAAAAGTGAAAAAAAAATCACAACAGAAATTCAAAACTAAATTACTAAATTGGCAGCAAAGAGGTCAATCTCACTATCTAAGATTCTTTTGATAAGATAACGATGTCTTTAAGTCCTTGTGTAGAGTTTCCCTTCTTACTTCTCTCCAAGGRTAGAGAAAATGATTTAAACTTTTTATTGTCCTTATACTGAGAGGTTCTTCTGCCCTTGATTGTTTCTGAATACGAACAGACTGTGGAACACTGACTTTATAGGTATTTTTAAATAACAATTAACAAAACTCATGCTTATTTGCACAAAATATATTCAACTCCTCCCTTCCCAATAGAGAGTATCAGGGTAGCTCAGGTCATTGAGAGGTGGCTACTGGCTTTGACTCCCTCTGCCACAGCTGCCTGGCAGTGGGCCCACTCTCAGGAACAGCCAGCTGGCTCTGCTATGCATTTCAGCTTCCTCCACATTTGCATGTGGACCTGTAAAGCAGCTGAGTTTATTTTGCCTCATCAGCTTATTTGTTGTCAATCAGAGAGCTTTTTTTCATTGCCATGACTGCTGCTTATGTAGTCAGTGTACACTTGAAGTTTTCTGCATGGCCTGTGTGCTCTGTCATTTCTGCTGTTCTGCGCTTGCTTTCCAAGAGATCGGATCTGTTTCCCAGATTTTGTTAGATATCAAGTTAGTTCAGCATTTCTTTATTCTGATCCAATTGCTTGTCCAGCTGTACAAATTTATCTTCTCAATATCTGCTAGATTCATTAGAGCAATAAGTGGCCCCTTACAGATTTGGACTATGAGAAAGAAGAGTCCTGTCTCTCCTTTTTCTTGTGTTTCAACTGCATACCTGCCTACACCAAGCTGTTAGGGTAACAACCCTTCACTTAGAAAATCTTGTTAGACCACAGAGATCTCTGTTCATCATTACTGATATATAAACTCGATTTTAATCAGAAATATAAAACTCCATTGCAGAACTGTGGCCAATAATAATGCAAATAAAGCCAGCCTGTTCTGTTCCTCTTCTGATATCAAAAGAGGTGCRTAAGTAGCTTCTGTCATCTAAACAAAGCTTTGAACTATAGTGTGTAAACCACTCACTCATTCAAGAATTTTCAGAGGCAATCTCAGGAATATTTCACATGTCAAGAATAGGAGAGTATTTCATTTGCATGCAATACTTCACTTCAAAGTAAAGAGATTATTTCCACAAATCACTGTCTTTCTTTAAATTAAAAAAACGTGTGCCAAAGTATGTGGGAATTGTTTTTACAGCACAAACTAATGCCCTGTCAAGTTTTGTGTACTCTCTTGAATAGAAAGATCCAAAAGCAAAAATACTTCCTAAAGTACTTTGCCAACTGTGCAACAAAACAAAGAGAAAGGTATCTTCGTGTTTCCAACTAATAGAAGAATTTTTCTAGTCTAGAAAGATATTTGACCCAAAGAGTAGAATCAGCAGGAATTGTTATTCATATAACAATTCAGTCATATTTTAAATCTCATTAATTAGTATCCCCTTGCATTCAGTTACTGACATGAGGGAAAGAGATATTTTATAAAATATTTTATCTGGTTCTTTCAATGGAATTTGAAGGGAATTTGAATGAGGAAAAATGGTCTGTTCCCAGACTTCCATACCCTGGGGAGAGGAATTAACTTGTCATGGGTCAGTGGTGGTCTCTCTATGCTGGGCTATGAGTGAGTGAGGAGAGAGAATTGCTCCAGCTTCAACTACTTCTCTCAGATTGACACAGCGGCATTCACAGGCATAGGAGGAGACATTCAGCTGTTTGAACATCTATTCCAGCTCACTTTTGAAGAAAGGAATCAAATCAGCTGCAGGCATACCTACTAGCTGTTTGACATGATAACAACTACTTAGTCACACAGTTGCCTGCAATAGGTCTTACAATTTCTCCCATCTTAATTTCTATTTTTTTCTTCTTACATGCTATGCATTATATCTTCACTTAGCAGACTTTTGTAAAGGCACCAATAAATGCCATTCAAATAGTAGTCAATTCAACACAAGTTAATAGGGCCATCTGATTTAGTGTTAGTTATTTTTAATTCAACCGGACTGAAATTTGTCTACTTTAATAATGCACAGTTATTTTTCTTTGCCCTGTGTCTAAGTTCTTCGTGATCTTCCCTTCCCATGATCTTGGCTAACCATATCATTTTAGCTTGCAGCATGTCAGGAACTTCTTCCAATGGTGTAGTCTGTGCCAACAGCTTGCACACTAAAATTGGCTGGCAGGTAAATTCATTATGACTGAAACCTAGTCAGGGTGGCATCTGAGCTTGTGTTGAACCTGGATATGCAGGATTACTCACATACCTGAAGCTACCAGTACTATTTCTGCATAGGCACCTTCCTGAAATGGGGGCCTTCATCACCTATAAGCTAGAGCAGCTGCTAGGTTAAAAAATAGTAAATAATTTCTCTGGTATGAAAGTCCGATTACGTTCTCTGCTCAGTGTCTAACACTGAGCTTTATCTATTCTGCCTTCACATATTCTAATTCCTGTTAGAAACCTTGCCTGTAAACTCAGTCAGGATTAGTATGGAAGTGTATAAACCTGGAAAAGATTTAGTTTTAAATTGTAATGTTCCTGAGAGCTAGTGATTACATTCAGCTATGTAGTTCAAGTTTTTCCCTATTTGTTTTACTGTCTGGGGGTTTTATTTTGGTTTTGTTTTTACTTTGAATGGAAATGCACTGATTGTGAAGAYGCATTAAARAAGGAAGTTGAAATCTTTGAGGGATGTAAGATGTTATCACAGTCACACTATTTGCATGAGGCAGCTAAATAACCAAGTGATGCTAACCAATAAATACAATGTTCTTCAGGCAAAAAGACTTGGGAAGGAAACAATTCCTTCTAATTAGGAAAGTAATTTTAAGCAGCAAAAGAAGTAAAAGCTTAAGGACTGTCTTGTCAGAGATGTTTCTGAGAAGAATTAGGGCAATAGAGGATTATTGTTTTGTTAAGCCTTTGATTGAGATCTCAGACTTTCATCAGTTCTGTAGCAAAGCAAGTAAAAGATCTAAAGCTCAAAAACATCTCCAGAAAAGAGATCTTGGAGAAAGAAAATAAAAATAACCCCAAACTAGGATTTAGCTTTTAGATATTTATAACTCCCGGTTGAGAGCCAAGGGGAAGTTTTTCCATGATCAACCTGCTACTTTGAAAACCAGAGGGGGGTCGGAAAAAATACTGCTTTTGATTTCTCAGTAAAAACCTCTGGAATTTGAAAATTTCCAGACCAAGAGCATGAAGGATCCTTTATAGAGGAAAAACTCCAAAGCTGTCATTTAGGGGCTACCTGATACAATCAAGATTAGATTCTTCAATGAAAGCAAAGCTCACTTATCTGATCAGATCCTAACATAATGGTGCTAGCACGTGATACTATTCTGTATAAATTTTGTAACTTTTTTGTTATTGTTGAAGAGCAGGAGGCTTCTCTTCAACAGCTTGTACAACATCTTTAACTAGTTCAGATCCTTGAGAACTGAAACAGATTTTAAGGAATAAAAACAATAATTGAATATTTGTTAACATTAAAAAAAATTCAAACCTTTCAGTGAAATGGTTAAGATGAAAGCAAGGTATGAAACTAATAAAGAGAATCAGAGAACCTGGAAAAAGATATTGACAGGCCTGTGCACTGGCAGTGTTAAACCACAAACTATGAAATGTTAGGTTTTTGCTCAAGAGTTTATCCACAAGATTGCCTTTCCTTAATGCTAGAGGTTACCCACAACTCATTTGCATTTGCAGGTTTTTTAGTGAGCATATATGGGTACATCCTACCATTTATGAGCCACAACATGCTGAGATCACAAGTCCCCTGCCTCATTAGAAGACAGTGAGCCAATTAAAAGACAACTCCCTTCTCCCTTGGGGCATCTGAACATATGGTGCAGGAGTAATATGGTTAATTTTGAAACAGCCAGATTGAGAAGAGGCTAAGTAGTTAGGCAAAAAGTGGGTAATGTAACTTTGGCTTTACAGAGAGCCAGATCTTGTGCCAGACAGTTCTGCTGTTTTGACAGTAATATTGGCGGACTACATCTTCAAGCTTTTCAAGGCTTCTTTCACTTGAGAAATATAGATAAAAAGCTGCAATACTAAAAACTTTAGTGGAACAATAGGAACAGAAGTGTGATCCTAATCCCATGTGGAAACATCTCAGAATTTCACAAAAATCAGCAACTGAATATAGTGCTAGCATGGTTAAACAGCATAACATGATGGAGGAGCATTGTATCATCAGGGTGGTTTTTTTTTTACTGTCAAAAATATAGTGACAGAAGAAGAGAAAGTGAATTGTTTGCAGATTCCACAATACAGATTTGTGTTTGCCATTGCACAGTTCACAGTCAAAGCCAGAGTATGGAAAACTACTAGTTGTTGTCATGCCATCACTCCTACATTTTTGCCCTGACATCAAAATATGGTGCCAATTCATGTGGTTCAGACTACTTCTTGCTATGATAGATATTTTTTGGAATGTCCAAAGTCAGAGTCAAAACTTCCACCATCCTTTTACACAAGGAAGCTGATATTACTATTATGTGTGTATAGCTTTTACCAAGCTAAGGAAATCTAGCTTTAAAAAGAAAACATTCACTAAAACTTTTATACCTGAATGCAGACCCTTAGCGTTTTGTTCAGAATGGTCTTCCAGAAAGCACAGAGAAAACAGTTTCTCTTGGGACAATAGAAAAGATTTCATCAGCACTGAGAGTGCAACTATTCATTGTTTCTGGAGACAAATAAATGCTCACTGTTTSGTGACACCATATATTCAATCAAAGTAAAATGACTCTTGTTTTTACATTAATTCTTTTTAAGATGTCACATTCCCTGCTGAGTATTACATTGATTCTTTTTATAAAGGTTAACTGGAAAGCATTGAAGTTAACTAATATGGAATGCGGCTTAATTGCCACAAATGAAAAGACACTGTTCTGCATCATGACATGATCTCATACTGATGTAAATAACGTAGGAGAGTGGATAGCAGTACTTTCCTGTCCACTTAATACTGTAAGTTCAAACTTCTGCATGAGGACAAGGCCAAAAGAGAATGTTTAAACAGTACTACTTAAAACAAACTTTCCTTTCTATGTTTCAGATACATAAGCTAATTACTTATTATATTCTTAACTCACAACCTGGAAAGAGGTTTAAAAGAGCTCTTCTTACAGTATTTGCACAAGGAAAGCATATTATCAAATGGCAAAGTGTTTCTGTAGCTGAAAAGAAAGGTATTGGGGGTAGAGTAAATGGAACAGATAGAATAAGACAAATGCTGGGATAGAGARCTCTTTTAAGCTCTTCCACAACATACCAAGAAATGAAGTGACTGATTTTGTTGTCCAAAAACAGCTGTTGTGCTTCAAGTTTCACGCGCGTGAGTATGAGCATCTGGACATAAACAGATGCATGTATATGTACCTAGCATGTTTCCACACACTCATACCTTGGTTGGGAATGCCCACCTGTAACTTTTTCAGTACCTGCAGCCTGCAAGCAGTTCAAACACTGCTTCAGCACCAGGATTATGCTTTGTTACCAGCAGAAGAGCTGCAATAACACATAAGTAGTCCAAATCCCTGAGAAGAAACAAGATAGCTGGGGATAGTGAACCCAGTACCATGGGACCATACTGACCAAGTTGTTCACTGAAGTTGGAACCTGAAAGTGGAGTGACACCTGAAAGCCWTTTCTCACTTGTGAAATGATCTATCTTCCCCTTCCTCTCGAAGATACGTATATGCCATGTGGCTTGCTATAGCAAATTTTTGAATTTGTAGTATCAGGAAGGTTGTTTTTAAAGGCACAAACCCAACTCTTTCCTTAAATGTAAAGCTTCAAAAGACCAWTTTTTTACCCTTGTGATGCTTTTTTTCAAATCTCACCTGATTTCAGTCTTTCTAGCTCTTAGAACATCTTTACAATTTCATCTTGGAACTGGTGAATGAACTTCAATAGATTAGAAGCCGCCCAGGTGCTGGGCCTGAGCTTTCATACTGCCAACACCAGAGCCACTGAGCACTGCTTTCTGGCTGTACCACACTAATACACAATAGATCAAGATTCTCTTCCCCCTCCCCCTGCTCCCTCCAGCCCCCCTTCTTAAATACTTGAAGTTTCCTTGGCTATATAAAATAACATATTTTATCCATGAGAATGTCTTTGCGCAGTATCTTTTCTGTCAGTTCAATTTCTCTTGTGCGTTGTATTCTTGCCAGGAGACATCTCCTGACTCTTCCCCTCC
The DNA here is from genome assembly GCF_003343005.1 of Rhea americana. Lineage (NCBI taxonomy): Eukaryota > Metazoa > Chordata > Aves > Rheiformes > Rheidae > Rhea > Rhea americana. Next base: position 5,014,263 of record NW_028186149.1, read on the forward strand.
CCCCCAGAAACATTTAGTTTGGCAGAATGGTCTCCCTGTTTTAGCTATTGGGTAAAATCTTGGTCATTTCCACTTAGAAATCAACAGGAGCCACTGAATTCAAAGATGCCGGTATTTTCACCTACTGTCTTCACAAATGCTTAAGACTAGAAGCATGCAATGGTTTGTCAGTTTAAAAATGCTACAGCCTTTTCTCAACATTTTCTGTTGAGAKTCTGATCTTAGAAAAATAGTAGCAGAGGTGGAACACTCTTGTGTCTCTGACACAAGAGTAAAAGTAACTTCTGAATCAGTTATTTGTTTTTTTTCCTAAAGGAAGTCTCAGGATTTCCTGAAGGAAACTGAAGTCTAGAAAAATTTGAAAACAAATTTAAGAAGTTAAATGTTAGAAGGCCARTAAGTGTTTTTGCAAAATCTCATACAAGACCCCACTAAAATATTTATTCAGGCTTTGAAAGTTTACTTTTTATGAAAGGCATCTGTTGAAATCAATCCATTGATTTCATTAGCTCCTTAAAAAAAAGTTGCAATAACTGTAAGATTTTAATAATTGCTTTCATTCTTTTACCTGTGATCCATAACTGTGAAGATTAACTCCAGGATTAGTCTCCAAATTTTGCTGGGGAGGGTGGGTCTTTGTAGGAAACTGTCACACTTTAGAAAAGTGTAACATGAAGTATAATACTCTCTAAAGGTTGGGGAGCACAGCAGGGGTCTTGCCAGCCAGACCCATCCATGCCACAGTACTCAAGTAAGGGAGCAGGGCAGGCCCAGAGAACAGCAGCTAATAATCAGGCAATTTTGTGGTGAAAAAGCATGTCCAAGGACAAGCCAGGAAGTCAATCTATAGGTCAGGGTGAGACTAACCAGGGCCAGACACAGCCCTGTAGTCACTGGATCACAGGTCCATAGTGACAGGGCAGAGCCAAGGTCTTGCAGAGAAATCAGTCYGTGAGTCCAGGTTCAGGTCAGCAGGGTCTGTAACCAGGCAGTAGCACACCTATAGCACAGCTAAAGCAAGAATTGAAGGCCTCAGGCTGAGCCTAAATGGTGCTCCTGGGCACAATGCCCGGGGTGGGTGAAGGCCACAGGTGAGGCTAGTAAGGGCCATTAAAGCCTGTTATTGCAATCAAGGCTCTGACATGAGTCAGTGTAGCCTCCAATCTCATGTTTTAACATATAAGCAAGAAAAGGGGAGAATTATGATTGTGTTTTGACCTGTGCTGCATTTTCTGACCTCTGAGTGCTTGATTTCTCAACCACAGTCTCACAGTAATACTATGTCTACCCGTGGTTTATATAAACACAGAGTTTGTTAAACAACTGACTTATGATGTAATACTGTTGTTTCCACTGAATTCTAGACCATCTGTGTGCTAAAGAATTTCTAGACTTGGAAAACAGATCTGATATATTCAGTTCCTTCACTAAGTAGTTACAGATATTCCTAGAGTATTCTGCATATAACTTCGACATTTATATTTCATTCCTTTCTTCATTGCAATTAAGCATCTATTGGTGCTCAAGGCATGGTTGATGCTTTTGTACTTTTGAAATGTCTTCTTTGCTGGTCTTAAACCTTTAAAATTCTCTACTTATGTGCAGTTCAAATTCTGAAAACGCATGCAAGCTTTTTCTCAAAGGCTTAGAGTTGCTATAGCAAGGTTTCAGGGCACTTGATTTTCAAGAACCAGCTTGGCCCATATCCGTGGATCAGCAATGTTTTGTTTTTCATCCTTTCTCAGCTGAGACAATACATGCCACTACCCTGTATCCTGGGACACAAAGCAGGATGTCAGCAGCATTGCAACACACAATTATAGCAGCCACTTCGTAGTTCTTGGAAATAAATCCTGATCAGTGTGTAAAGCGGCCATTTTGCTTACTGTATATCTCCCCTGTAAAGTTGACAAAATGCACAATTCTCCTTTTGGCAGAACGAACATTCAAAGCCTTACCAAGTTCTCATTGGGTAAATACGAACAGAAAGGATCCATCCCAGTGTTTCACAGAAAGGGACTAGATCTCAGCACACTGTTTCAGTACTGAGTGGGGCACAGTCTTGTGCTTACCTAGATCTGCCTGACAGGGCCTAAAAACAAGAGAGAAACAACAGCTTTGGGTCCAGATAAAATGTAGGAATATATAAGAAGTTAAGAAGAACTGAGTCAGCCCAAAAGCCTATCTAGCTCAGTATCCTGTTTTGGACAGTGTCTGGGGAGGGTGCCTTGCAGGAAGAAAAGGTATCTCAGTTTCCTTGCAAAAGCAATTTCCTTCATACTTGTCCTTTACAGAGACAGACTGGCTGGACAGTTGTGCAAATGCCAGTCATTCATGTTTTATGCAAGAAAAAAGAGCTCTAGATCTTCAGYGGGTATAAACTAAAACAACTTTGTTCGCTTCAAAGGAGTATGGCAGTTTATCTCAGAGGTTATAATTTACAAATTTTATCCACAAAGAATCTAAATTTAGACAATACTCCAGTAGCATACCAGGATTCATAATCTGTCTACTTTTGATGTCTTCTAGCAGATCCTAATGCTCCTTTTTCCAATCTGACACTTTGTTGCCATTTTAATAACCTAATATGAATTAAAGTAGCAGGTGCATAGCAACACCTTGTTTTGGAGTGGTGTTTGATGCTAGTAGGCATGTTTAGGCAAAAGAAACATTGCTGATCCATGGCTTTTGTCTCAGCCTATACAACATATATCTGATTAAAAAAAAAAAAAAAAAAAAAAAAAAAAGACTCGTAGCCTCTGGATTGTTAGATTTTTAAAAACATGTATAAAATACCAACATAAAAATTTTAAGTTTGTGAAGTTATAGGAGACCATTAGTAAAAAAAGGAATATTCAGTATGTCACTTGATTAATCTCACTGTATTCCTTAATAATAATGCTGCCAACCATGGATAAGCTGGAGAAGGCCTGATAATAAAATGATGCATTTAAAAGGAAGCAAAAACTAAAGAGAAGGGTTCCTGCCCAGCAAAAAATTAAAAGCAAAACATGGGCACTGACTAACACAAGCCAACTGCAGCTCACATCCGGTGAAATATTCAGGGCTAACTGAATGAAAGAGTAAATGAGAGGATTACAAGAATGAACTCAAAGCACTCCAGAGGATTCAATTCCCCTAGATTGCTGGGACAATGCAAAAGCTGCATATCTTTGTCTCTTGCAATTGCTTTGTTCATTACTCCCTAAATCTCCCAAACAAACAACAAACAAGCCAAGCCTTCCTGTCACACACAGTCTTGCTATTACAAAGGTTTCACTTGTAAAAAATGCTCTTGTCTATTTCTGTGCTTTTTAACATTTTATCCTCTTACCAGGTTGGAGGTCAACAGAGCTCACAAAAAGAATATTGTGATTTGTTTTGCTAGCAAACTAGTAGTTTGACAGAGACACATACTGTATCAGCCTGTAATAGTGCAGCCTTCATGCTTAACCTGGGTCCCAATTCAGAATTCTGAAAATGCAACGCTAAACATACAACCCTAAACCTGCTGGAAATGTGTGCTCTTTAAACTAGTTTTAAGCATCTAGCAAGTCATTTCCAGGGCCTTTGCAGCTTAGACAATAGAATTTGTATTGCTTAACCATTATTTCTGGTTTTCTGCTGCAATAAATTAAATGTATCCTTCAGTTTCTTTTTAAGCTACCGGGGCAAACCTTATACATTCCTAATTCTTCTTACATATTAACTGATCACACAAATATTTTTGCACTCCTGTCCACAATTCCAGGATTGCTTTTACATCCCCCAGGCCTGCTGTATAATTCTTTTCCATGCTCTAAAGCCTGTCATTCATGAGTCTTTCCATCCTCATCAAGCTGCAGCTTCAGTTGTAGAGAAGGTGATGGATTGGGTATCATTTGAGGCCTCGTAAGCTGCCCCTCACACCACCTCTTCCTCATTCTACTCTTTTTTATTTATTTATTTTTGGTATGGTGCCTGAAATGCACTCACCCACAATACAAGCTACTTGCCATTTCAGAGATTAGCAGTCAAGCTCCTAATTAATTCCTTAGCTTGTTCACTTCTGCAGCCCACAGAAGCATTACAGCCCAAGGAGTAAAGCAGACTGAAGATCAGGAGATGGAGTGGAGCATGAGTTAAAAAGCTCAGTATGGGTCTTAGCCATTGGGAGCTCCTGCTGGAGAGTGAGTCTAGCATGGAAGTTGCACTGTCTAGTTTGGGTACAGCAGTGCAGGCAGCAGGGCCAACAGCAGCAACTTGTTAGAATAGGGGAAATGTCTCTGGTCCTTTATCAGAAGAGGAACTGTCTGGAGATTAGTCAGACCTCTGCTAACCTTCATACCTGCTACCAGCTCAGAAGAACAGCTCAGTAAAGGAAGGCTTGATTTAATGCTTAGGAGTGGAGCAGGGAAGAGYTGTTAGTCCTGATAAAGTATAATTCCAGCACAGGAAGAATACACAGAGGTCTTGTTGTTATTATCTTAAATTAACCACATAGTGTGAATTCCTGCATCACTGAAGTTTCCAGTCTCTCCATGGCTTCGGTACTTGAACAACATTGCCTGTCTCTCATTCTAAAGCATCAGATTCTGCACTTTCTGATTGAAAAAATCAGCAAAATGACAGTCCTTAAAGACAAATCCAATCCACAGTGACACAAGAGAAGGCTTTCTAGAAACAGTTTATTAAATACTTTTAAAAATATCTTATTGGTCTCAGATACCAGTTACAGTTACAGGTATAATTGCATTCATTCTCAGCAAGGAAACAGGAACTGTTTAAGAGAACATTTCTCTTGGAATTTTCTTCCTTGGCAAAGAAATGTCTTGCTCTAGTTTCAGTTCCAACTAAGCTATKGAAAGCTACATTCTCCAAGAAGTGTCTATTAATGCAGTATGTTTAGTTGCACTGCATACATATTTTACGTGGAAAAAAATCTGTATATTTGAAGGCAGTTAAACTACGCAGCATAATTAGAGGAGTGAGCCTCAGGTTGCTTTGTCAAAACATTCTTTAATTACTGGATTTTAGGATTATTGGATTAGAAGATTAAATTGGATGCCTGGAAATCTTAATTTGGAGCATCGGGTAAAGTAAGGCTTTTCACAAACTAGAGTACAATGTCTCTATAAACCTCTCAGTTTGTATCAGCTGCAATAATAATAGAGCAAAGATATTTTCATGCTAGGACACAGGGGCAGCAATTATGTTTTCTCTGTTCCTTCTCCCTCTCCCTCCCCAACTTTATTTTAAACACAAATCTTAATTTTAAGGAACTTGTTTACCTTTCTGCCTGAGAATCGATCGCCAACTTTCATGTAGCCATGGCTGCTATAGTTACTCGGAGCGTAGGCTGGGAATTGCTAAGCTTCTTTGTCTGTATATTACTGAAGGAATCCTGATATTGACCAGCCAAGGTATAGCATCTACCTTTTGGTGCATGTTTATCACTTAATTACATTACCATCAGTAAGCACAGTTACAATTTTTATGGCAAAAAGAAACACTGTTGTCAGAGCATTTTGCATTGGTTAAACAATATCTCCAATTCCCAAAGAAAATGATCAGCTGTAGGCCATCCTGGTTTTTTTCTGAGTGCAACAGCAGATTCACTAGCAAGTTCAAAGTCTCCACACCTGGCATACAAATATCACTCAGTCATTCTAGCTCATCTCAGTTCCAGAGGACATGTAGTACTTCACTCCCTAAAGTTTCTGCAATAAAGAGAATGTCTCCAGCTATAGTGCAAGTTCTGCTTGGTCCTAAATGCTGCATGTCACAGCTATGGCTACAGAAACCACAAGAGAGACTGTGCATTTGTGTCTATGAGTGGAAAAGAAAGGGTGCAGTGTTGTACAGATTATCAAATGGGGAGGGAAACTCTGGGAACTGGCTTAAGTCCCTCTTAAGAAAAATACTATGAGGTTTGTCATGTCAATACTGGGCATAAATATCTAGTAGATCCTGCTGTGGGCTCTGAAGCTTATACGTTTAGAGTCCAATGGTACAGTTAATTTGCCATTACTGAGCTGGTTTTGTAATTTTTAGGAAGATGACTTTTAATTAGTATGTTAAAGAATTTCAAAAGTTACTGCTAACAGTTTGTCATCAAATTTTGTGAAGCCTTAGACATCTACAGAACAGGATTTCTGTTTACCAGCAATATGGAACCAGCAGTGCTAGTCATAGTCCCAAGCTGTTAACAGAATAGCCGTCAGCACGCCGAAGTACTATATTCCAATATTTGCACCATCAGAATGACAGCACCCGAAATAAAGCCAAAATACGGTGATCATGAGTATGCGAAATATTTGAATGGTAGGATCAATACAGGACGTTGTAAATCACATTCTTATCATTTGGGGCACAAGAAATACTTTGATGTAATTTTGGCATCTTTAAGATCAACTGGTATTTTGTCACTAACTTCTACAAAGTAAGAGTTTTCCTCTTTGTGTCTGTCAGTCTTGTCAAGGTTTAGCATATTTTTGAATTATATGTCTTTATAGCTTTCATATTTCCAAATTAAAACAATAGGAATGAAAAAACCTGCAGTTTCAATGATTTCCCTCTTTGGTTACAGAGCTCTATCAAGGAGAAGTGTTTTCACTAAATTCCCACTATTTCAAAATTTTCTGATTAGATGGGGTAGCACAGAACTGTCCAACTTCCTTTAAAATAGCGATCTGTGTTTCTGTTTAATATAGGGACTAAAATAAATTAGTTATACTGTCTGGCATAAAATAAGGAAATAGCTTAACAGATGTTCAGTGGGATACATTTTTTTTTCCCTCTATTACTGGTGCCTCCTCACTATTGTTGAAATGAAAAGAAAGTACCTGCTAAAGCCCTTTGCCTACCTAAATCAAAGAGACAGCCTGATTATTCTAAGTCTTGTCAAAGAGTCAGGAGAAGGCGTTTCGCTATCAGTGACAGGAAGGGAGTTCTAATTTAGGACAGGCCTGTAGCCATTATGAGCTCTCATCCTGTTAGTAGACACAGCAGTCATTAGGTACTATTCTGTTGTCCTTCATTTTCTACTGGTTTAACTATACCAACTTCAAAGAATAGTCCTCACATGCACCAATCTAAGCATGATCAGACTGCAGCCTTTCATTCAGTACATATCCTCTAGAAGCATTTATTTCTGCAAGTGAGATATTGCAGCAAGACACGTATACAAAAAGCTAGAAAACATGGCCTATAAATAAGGAGAGGGTTGGATTTGAATCACTGTCATCGACTTCCCCCAAGTCTTCCTGTATTTTAGGGATGAAATTCTTGAAATTAAGAGAAAACTCTGGACTGCTCTGAGTTGCTTTCCCTTGCAGCAGAGAAGTGCAGAAAAACAGAGAATTGTAGAAACTTGTAGTTAGTGCCTGAATCTTGTGATTTAGATTATAGAAAAGATTTTTGTAATCAAAAATATCCTTGCCAGAAACAGTTTCAGGTTTCTTTGGGATTTAGAAATCCTTTGCTAAACAAAGTAAAAATGAATGATAAACAAAATCAAGTTTCCTTTGAGCCTGATGTTCTTGCAGCTGCACTCCACTTTTAGAGTAAACCATTAGCTATTAATTTAGAATGACATTAGCAAGCAGTCCCCAGACTTTAATTAATATCTTTTTGACAAGCTCATAATCTTTCTAGTTAATAAAATCTCCCTTAAATTAGTTTAACTCTGATTTCACTTACCGTTGTAAACAATCGTCATCAAAACTAGGGTACTTTTATAGTACAATCTCATTTAAAATAACAGAGTAGAAACAGGATTTGATGAAGGTCACCCTCAATCCAGTGGCAGAAGTGGATTGAGAAAATCTAGGTTCTTGACTGCCAATCTTTTGTTCAGTTAAACTAAGCTKTGGTGCTATCTCCTGTCTTTGAAAGAAAGGATTAAATTCAGATTCCAAGTTACATAATTCATTGTTTTCCTTTACATCATAATGAGATCTTAGAAAGTTATAGTATTGTATCGTAACTATAATACAGTGAATTATTGTCTGTAAGAGTTACTGAAATAGTAAATATCGGTATAAGATAACTTAGGAATCAATTGCTTTTCAGTGGAATGTGTTCTCTTAACTACATATGTTTATTTTTGAAATCTTTGCCCTTAAAATTCTGTGTCAGTTTTACTCATATATCCCATTCAGAACCWATCTACATTAGAAGGTTATACAAAAACAACACTGTGTTATGTGGCACAGGAGCTAATACTTTGAATTGGAAGGGATGCTGAGATAAAATCTCCTTTGACTTCTTGGTAAATCCGCAGCTTTTTATATACATGTTCTGAAATGTGCTATATGTGTACTTATTGCTTAAGTGTATTATGAAAAAAAAATGTTACCTTTAATCACCTTAACCCATTTTTTTCATCTGGATTATGTAATGAGGTAATTTTCTACATGTAAGCTCACCTCAAATTTTTTTTTCTGTCTACTTTASCCATAGAATAAACTAAGAGGTGCAAAAGTTACTGTCAGGCTTCAAGTTTAATTGATAAGCTTTTTTAGAATTTAGAAAACTCCAACTTCTCAAATGTACAGTTTTACACTGACTAGGCCTTTACACCTCTGGAGAAGGGAAAAATGTATGTTCATTTTACAACTAGTCATTGTATCTAACAGATAACTGTAAGATTGTCTGAGCATGATAAGAAATACTTGTCTAAGCACTGGATAACTCTACTGTAACTTGTTGTCGGAGAAGATTAAAGCAGGATCTTTTTTGAAACTAATTTTGACAAGTGAGGATATAACCATTTTAATTTGGTGATTCACAGGAGTGGCTTATTTTTATTTTTACTTTTCACATAAGATRAAGAATGAGAAGAAGATGGTCTATGAAAAAAACAAGTTTTACTTGATTGTGCCTACAAAGTAAAAGMCTAATTTAAAATTTGTCTCATTAACAAAAACTAAAATAATTAAGATGGCTGAGAAAGGTTAGTGGTGCAATGCAGTTTAATTGGGATCCTGAGCCTAAAAGTCATCTTACCAGTTCTGGAAGTCATGAGCACTCTGCCTGTGCACGCTGAAAGTATTTGTCTATGACATGTAAAAGAGAAAATAGTATGTCCCAAATATTCTAGAACTGCTACAGGGCCAATAGGCATCAACTTGCACCATGGCCTTAGAATACCAGCTTTGGACACAGAAATTCAAAAGTTATTTTACTGCTACAAAGCTGCTTCTTTGTTCTTTGTTCTATGTTCTTTTCTCTTCTTAAGTCAGCACTGAGAAAAAAAATAATAATAACGACAGGAGACAGGTATTAACAGATTAAAAGTATAAAAAAAATGTTTTCAATCAGTASGCTATTCTTCTCAGATTTTCTGAATTTTTTTCCTTAAGTGCCTGCTGCCAATGTCAGTATCGGCATGCTGAGCTAGAAGCCTCAATGCTATGACAATTCCTATGTTTCTGTGGCAATGATAATTCCATTCCAGAAGCCACAAATTAGAAAATGGTTTCTTATAATGAAACACCAAACCCAGCACAACATGATCTTCCTCTTTTCTCGTGCGTGTTAACTGTAAGAAGTTTCTTTGTCTGGAATGTGACTCTGATTACATTTTTCTATCCAAAAATAAACATGGTGCAAAAGGGAAGGATAAAGGGAGGAGGGAAAGCTTGTCAGTGGGCCACCCTCAGGAAAACCTCACAAGATCTACTGTCTGTCTCTGCAAGCCAGTGAAGTGCTGAGGAAGTGATCCCAGCTTGGTGGTCTTCTTTTTAATTAAAACAAATGAGGCTCTTTCAGCTGCTGCAGATAAATATTTGATGAAAAGAGACAGGGACAGATGTCAAAAAAATATAGTAAATAGAGAATAAGACCAGAAGAGCAAATGTTACAACAGCGTATTATATACAAAAAAAAAATTACTTTACAGATTTCTGTTAAATATCTTTCCATCCAGAGGCTAATTTTACTAAGATCATTTCATAAGCAGGAAGAGTAATTGTTCAAATGCATATACCTAAAGAAAAAAAAATAAATCACCTTGTTAAACATATGCTTAAGCAAAAAGGTTAGTTCTTGAGCTTTTGAGGAGATAGAAGACTTTAAAGTCATTTGGATACTGCCATGAGAGATTATGGTGATTTTAAATTGACTAACAGAGTTATGCTCCAAAATGTATGTTAAGGATGCACAGTGAGACATTACCTTGAGAGATATGATCTGATACAAAGCAATTGWGAGAATGAAAAATATAAAAGCAACATCCTCTGTTGCAATAACCTGTCATAACAYTGATAAGTCGTGTACTTCATGGGTAGTTCTTTTTAAAAGGTGAATGTCACTGTTGTATTTGCCAATACACATGGCTCTAACTCCAAAATTGGTCCTGCGCTGAGTGTGGATTTGCAACAACTAACCTCCAGAGGTCCCCTCCAACCTTAATTATTCTATGATTTGATAGCACTGGGTCTAGATTTAGTATGCTTTCTTGCAAAATCATTCTATGAAAAAAAAGAAAGTTGTACTTTAAATAACTGAAAAATAGGCCATGAAGGAGTACAAAAGTGCAAAAAAAGGAAATATTTGACTAGTGGTCTCTTTTAAGATTAACCTCCTCATTTTTAGCATTATATCAGCGTTGTCTGATGATTTAAGGTCTGATCTTGCCATCATGGGTAAAATAGATATTTTCATTGAGTCCAATGTGGACTATACATCTGAGTTTGAAAGAAGTGATTCTGTAAGTAAGGCTTACAAGATTATAGACCACTATGTGTGGGAACCATGAATTCTTAGTGTTACATGAGGGGTAAGGCATACACTGTAAGTATACTTGAGACCATAAGGCTGTGTACACCAARTGACAAAAAGGTCCTTCTTGCAGTGAAAATTTACCTTTTTACCCAACTTGAATATTAATTAAAAAATTTCTATATGTAAGACAAAATGTAAAATGTCCTAAAATATGCAGATGTAATGCATTAATTTAATGATCATAGGTACTTCAGAGCACAAGAAATCCTAGTAATGGTGTTAATCCATTAGTGGTTATGGATAATAAAGAGTTATGTAGTGATGAAGAAAAACTTTCTTTGAATGTCAAAGAAAGCTGGAAGATAAATTCTATATTACATTAATATGGAAAAACTTCTTCCTATTCTAACAGGAATACAGCAAATTGTTAAACAGCAATATCTACAGTGCTAGGTAACCAGCACAGGAGTCTGAATGGAAATATTTAGTTATGCCARCATTTAACAAGAACAGCATGGATGATTCAGGTCACTAGAAGCTGGATAACTTGCCCCTGGAATAATCCGAATCGTGAAAAGGTAGGTACAACACTTAGGAATGATTGCAGAGCTGAAATATCTGACTCAGAAGACAACGAAGAAGAAAAGTAAAAAGTTGTTTGACTGCAGTGTGCAAGTATCTATATGGGGATACTATGGAGTTACTCAGTCAAATATTAAGCACTGCTGAAGGCAGAGCAACATCCAGTGACAAGAAACAAAAGGTAAACAAATTCAGATGAGAGATAAGGAGCAAATTTTAAACACTGAAGAAGAGTAACCCTGGAATAATTTACCTCAGATTGAGGTTGATTTTCCATAATTTTAGGTAATGAAATCAACCTGGAATTGTGATAACCATTTATTGTTTAAAATGGAAGGTATGGACTTCTGTAACAGCTATAAAATGTATTTTGTAGCCTGCAGAAGGTCAAATTTTGCTCTTTCATAATTATTCTTTCTGGCCACAGCACCTCTGTATTTGTAGTGTTCAGCGTAACATTGCATCCCAAGCCCCTTGAGATTTTCTGAAGCTGACACAGAACTTCTAATCAGCCGGTCATGCAAAATACCTGCCCTTCTTGTTGCTGTGTATTTCACACAAAACCAAGAAGTGATATTCTCAAGCGCAGAACAATCTAACAGGCAGATTTTAATTTATGAAGAAAATGTAATTTCACACTGCACTGTTAAGTTTATGGTGTCATGTTCCTTACAATGGGTGAAAATTACAGATTTGTGGGTGTCTGCTGTCCTATTTATGCATCATAAATCTTATTTAATGAAGATTCTGCACAGTTGATTGACATATCATGATTAGGGCTCCTGGATTGTTTGGATGGGGCACCCTTCCATACTGCAAGCCTAATCATAACCACCATGACCATAAGCTCTTGCCTGTGCAATGTGGGGAGTTCCCTTTTTCCCTTTTGGAATGCTTGTGAAAATGTATGTCTGCAAAGGACTGCAGAGTTTTTAAAAGGCAAAATTCAGCCCTTGGTTCACTTGCAAAGACATCTTGGTATAACTAGAGGTCCTAGAGGCTGGAAAAATCTCTCTCCTCTTTAACTCTCTTCCCCAGAAGAGCAGCTGCATTCTGACTGCCTTCATCTACTATTCTCCTCATTTCCCACCGCACCATACCATTTGTCCACCACCCCTTCCCTGCTCCCACCGATGCATGCACTTTCCACAGTCTAATGCTGACTGTTTAGTCCCCTTATACAGCCAGGACTGAAATACCCAAAGCTAGGGGAAGAGTAAACAGGAAGAGTGGTCTGCTGCAATACCAAGAGTCAAACGTGAAAAGGGAAAATATTCTTCATCACAGCAGAAAGATTGGTAGAGGGAACTGAGCTGTAAGTTAAACTACCTGATTCCTACTGGTTCCTACCTAAGTACATTATCTCTGTAGAGTATGAGAATGACTGTATATGCAATTGGTCTTCTCTTATAATTCTAAAATAATTAATAAATTGATCTAAAGGCCAGCTCTAAAATGCAAGAGAATATGGAGGCTATATTTTAAAAATAAGCCATGGTCTGAGGTCTCTGCTCCTTTAAATTTTGTCCTCCAACATTTCTGAAGAAGTAACAGTGTTCATATTTAGGGAAGCAAAGGAACTTGCTTACTAACAAACAAAGAGAGAGGTAAGGCCTTGGATAAGAAAATAGCAGCTGTGCAATCTTGTTTGACATTTATCAGCCAAGTATTTATGAATGTATGAGAATTAGTAATGCTACTAGGAATCTGCTTTTTAAGTTTCTCAACAGTTAACAGAGCACTCAGTTACACATGAAAGCTGATGGCCAGTACAAGAATCATCAGTAACTCTGTATTTCATGAACTAAATTCAAGACAGAGTTCCCTGCCACTCTGTCTCTTAAGTGGCAGGAGCTATGAATGCTAAGGAGGCAAGGACATAACAGACATCTACATCAGCACTGCTTTCTCAAAGACATATGCATAACCTGGCACCTCTCACCCAGGGTAAAGCAGTTATCTAATGAGGAAAGGGACAGGAGAACTGAAATAAGAAGTTCCCACCAAATTAGGATCAAACATAAAGAACTCAATAGTAACCTTGCTTGGCACAAATTTACCCATGATCTGGTGGAACCAGTATGAACCTGACAGGCTCCCAGAGATAACAGCTTGTCAAGTTCCCATTTCAAAGGCAGTGGGATAATTGAAAGCTTCCAGATATATTGCATGGAAATCAAACTGGCAGCAAACTTTCTGATAAAGACCAAAGCCTAATTCCACTGAAGTCAATGGCAAACACCAGTGGCTTTCAACAGAAGCTGAGTCAGGCTCAAGGTGAAAAACAACTCTGAGACCAGTTATAATCAATTCATCTCCATTTAGGACAGAAAAAATGTGAGAGGATGCTTCACATGAATGGTGGCTGGGAAGAGAATTCACATAGACTAAGTTGCCAGGATCTCTGACACCAAGCTTTTTAAGGGACCTTAGCAGAAGCTGATGTCACTTGGCAAGGCTACCATCTCCCCAGTTAGCATGGCATTATCATAGCCTGGCCATCTGAGAGCCTACATGGGACCTAACAGCAGTTACTCTCTTTATTTAGTCTCAATCTATCTACAGGCTGTCAACACAAGCTGCAGTCAGACACTGTACTGTACTGCAGTGTAAACATACAGGCTGGGGCTGATGAAGCAATAAATAGTGTGAGTAGGCAGAAGGGGCAAATACTTTGTCTGTGCTTTCTAAGCAAGTTTAAGGAATGAAATAAGAGTACAATGCCAGCTATGAGGCATGGCCAGTCCAAGATGCAGTGGAAGCAGGCAATAGACATGTGCATACTGTTTCTGCTTGTCTCTGAAGCTGAATGTAGCAGAATGACCCAGCCTCAGTTCAGCAAAGAGTCACTACACTGAATTCATACACTCCAATTGCAGATAAACACTCAAAATACCCTTGTATCAATTCTATGCTGATAGAGTCGTGGCCAAGAGGTATCACCATTTATATAGGCAGAAACTAAGCAGATTTTAGAGGCATCTTCTCTTCTGTCTTTAATAGTGCAAAGGAAATGGATGGGAGACATGTTTGGTCTTCATAACCATTACTGGTGTATTTATAGAGCTGCCCCTTTTGTAGAGACTATTGTGCCAGATGAAATACAAGCAAACAGGAAAGAACAACCTTTGTATAATTCCTTAAAAAAAAAAAAAAAAAAGAAAAGGAATAGAAGGCCCCAGAACAATAATGACTCCCTTCACCTCCTTTGCAGATGAGATTAAGGCAGGTAGGCATTAAAGGACTTGTTCAAGTTATGCAGCATAGTCAGGATTTGAACCCAAAACTTCTGAAGCCAAGGCCAGTGCCTGAATCGCACATACATTTTCTTCTCCATGCAGCCACCACTGGTGAAATGAAAAACAGGTGCAGCTCCATGAACAGATGGGAGCACAGCCCTGGCGGATCTCTGGAGGMTAATACAGGGTTGCCTGCAAAGAGGATTCCAAAGACCTGCGGAGGCAGCCAGCACCCCCACCCCAGACCTCGCGCTGCTCTGCAGCGCAGGAAGCGTTATCTCTCCCAGCACAGCAAGTGGGAGCATTGAGGCAGGGTCTGTCGTTTGTCAGCTGTTTTACTGACCTCTCAAACTTCCAATATTGACTTCTCTGTTTTTCAGGCATCTCTATAAAGATCTTAGAAGATTAATTATAATTTCATTCTTTGCAGTAACTGCAGCCAACATTTCTAAGTTGCTAAAACATGAAATTTCTTGCTTTGAGTGGACAACTTTGGAATATCTAACCCCCCAAAAATGCCATTAGTCGTATGCAGAATCTGTCTCTAGGAAAGTCGATAGTAGTGTGGGATAAATGAGCCAGGTAAGATGAATAATGTACTTGGTTTAGCTCAGTTGGTTAGAGTGTGGTGCTGCTAATGCCAAGGTTGTGGGTTCAATCCCCGAATGGGCAATGCTGAGGGTTGGACTAGATGATCTCCAGAGGTCCCTTCCAACCTTACCATTCTATGATTCTACTCTGGATCTATAAGAACAGATCCACTTTTGACTTCCAGTTCACAGGAACTGACGGCTTACTGCACAATATGTGGTTAAACAACGAACTTGGGCTGCTTTCCCACCAGGAGAGGTGATAGAAGATTACTAACAGGGCAGTTGCTTTGTCCTAAGCACACGAGTCTAACATGCAGAATACTTCCTTTGCCTTCTGTGAYCCACAGTTGCAGTCCCTTTATGGTACAAGACACATTTTCCCTATGTGTTACTGAGAAGTCAAGGCAATAGGTACACCTTGGTGAAGTTTCTTTTAGTTTCCACAGACCACACAGCGGATGCCAAACCTAAGAGGAAGGCTCATGCAAGTGGGTAGGCTCAGTATGTATCATCTTASACATTTCCATCCCAACCTTTCTCATAGGTTTCTGTTGCTTCTTGCAAAAACAGTCTCWGCAGTGCTGTTTCTGAGAGGCAGTAGTAGTCCTTGTTAAAGCTGCTTTTATAGCAAAAACACATATCCACCTGAGCTAAGAAACTCAAATAAGACCTGCCTGTTTCTTTAGCCTCTATTTAAATTTGGGGCACATCCTGATTTGCAACCAAAAAATACTGCTAACAAATGTGTTCTGCTCATGCTAAACTGTAAATCAAGCTAGATGGGAAAATCTCTTATCCCAGTTTCGGTCAGGTTTTGAAGAAAAACATTCTCCACAGATGACACTAATAGAATTTAACAGCAAGGACCACCCAGGACACTGGGAATCTCATACTGCTTGGCCTCAGGTTCTCTGATTTGTTCTTTTCAGCTTAATGTGTGCCCTTTGAGAGGCAAAGAAAGTGTTTCCTTCATTTTGAACTTGGATTTCTCTTTCAGATGAACAGTTGCGAAAGCATCCGGTCCCAGAGGTGGATTGTTCCAAACTCCTGTTTGGAGCCAAGTGTGTACATTATGTGTATCGTGACACTGCTTTACAGAGGACTGTAAAGAAGTTCCCTTCCTCCATTCTTTTAGGAACATCTTGGTCTGTATTGGAAACAGAGGATGTAATTTATTTTTATCGCCTTCCCAGTCTAACTGGCCAACTGCCACATGTTTCTGCTTTCAGATGTAGCAAGAGGTAGGAGAATCACCATGAAGCATCATTCATTTCTGTGGCTGCTCCTCTGTTTTCTTATCTTATTTTAAGGCTACCTACTGCGTTATCTTATCACTCCTTCTAATCCTACAAAAGTTCTCTGCAACTTGATATCCCTCTGCCCCCTCAAAAAAAGAACAGCCCTATTTAGGCCTCCCTGCTTCTTTACTCCTGATTCCTTCCTTGCAGAGCACATTGCTCCTTTTCTTTTTTGCTTTAGGATTCCTTTTGACTTCTGTCTTACCCCCTCAGTCCTCCCTTTTCTAGCTTACATACATTCAGCTGTGCGGCTTCCATGGGGTATGCTTAATTTCTCACTGTCCAGCCAGCCCTTTGATGTCTGATGAACAAGGATCCATCTTCTTTTCCATCTCTTCACATGTGCCTTTTAATTACTCTCTTCAGAGAGGCTGTTTACTGACTACCACTCTGTTTACAATTGGATACAGCTAAACATTTGGTCTTCACAGTTCCCTCTCCTCTACACCACCCACCCAGTTACTTTCCAGTTGTTGCAAAGTAGATATCTCCAACTCACAGGCAATGTACTTTCCCACACCCGTCTTCCTGCCTTGAACACTGCTTTTACTTTCACTTCCAGAGAAATAAGATAAGACACTAAATTGGTGTTTTTTGTCTCCAGTTCTCTGACAAGAAAAGTAGCAGTGAGGCTTAATAATTTGATCGTTCCGTTGCACATATTCCTACCTGGTGTCTTGGAGAAAACCCAGAAAGAGCTATAAGCTTCAGACTTCGGACCTGCAAAGAAATAAGATGAATTCAATATAAAGTATATAAGTATGCCCACTGAACTGAAAAGAGGATCCTATGCATAAAGACAAAACTGTGTGTACATACTTCATGCGATCAAGAGCCCTTGTGCAGAGGGAATATTAATAGGATATAGAGGGGAGGATAAACATTACTCCAGCAAATGTGTAGAAGGGAAAAATTATATGGTTATAATGCAGCAGTTTGGACCTAAGATGAAAATTCCTTCAGATGTCCTTCTCATTGCTCCATATGGAGTTTAAAACATTACAAAAATAATACGAAATAAATCTAAAACAAATGTGACTGTTTTTTTCAATGAGCAGATTATTGTCAATCTTTTGCATTAAAACAATGTTTGGGAGAAGGAAGGAAGCAGAAACATCAAAGAGTTCAGGAACAGATTTATGACAAGGTGTATGAAAATCACTGAGCGTGAGCATGAGCAGGAGTGCATGAAAGGACGGCTATTGGTAAGAGGGTCATGCACTTTAACAGTGGAACAACCCAAATACCCCAAACCATTTCCTCTGTGTTAGTTTAGCATGGCACCCTTGGCTGTACAGTTAGAGATGGTTACACTTCTGATGGGTAAGTTTGCCTGATGCTTTTCAATTTCACCAGCTGCTTTTAATAGCCTATTACTTTACAGTTTTAACTGTAACAATTTTTCCTCTCCTGAGAATCTAGGCTGAAATCTTTTATGATTGTTGGCAAAAATAATCAGGCCTTTTCAATAATTAGACTAAGAAAAATTGCTGATTTGTATGTATTCCTTTTTTGCTACTGATGAGAAATTTTACTGCCCACATATTAGAATTTACAGCTCACAAAGTAGAATGAAAATAGGCTCTAATACGTTTTTCTGAGTCCTAGCATCAGGCACGTGCCTTTTGAAAATTGCCTGTGCTTGACCAAACTACTTTGTTCATTTATGCTCAGTATAGACTCCTTAGATCCCACTGTGATTACTCCAGCCAGTCCTCGAGGCAACTGCAATGCCGCGTACTGGAACTGAGAAGGAAGACTAGATCTCCTCCTGTCCCCAGTGCTCACTCCCCCGTGCTGAGGAGGAAAAGTTACCTATGGCTTTTACTGGCATGAGGCATGACGGGGGCAGCCCCTGCAAGGGACCTGGATGGAAGAGAAGCCAGGTGAGGAAAGCTGGAGGGAACCTAGCATTTCTGAATTTACCATTGCTCTTCACATCGGAGCAGTAAAGCCATACCACACTAATCGCTCCATTAGTTCAATAGCAGAGGCAAGTACTTGGAATTTAAACATTTTAAGCTTCCTTATGACCAATAAAAATTGGAGATCATATTTCCTGCAGTGGAAATGAGAGGGAGGTGGCAAGTAAAGCCTTTTGGTTAAAAATTCAACAGTTACAGAAATGATAAAATTAGGTAGTGTGGTTGTGGTTATTCCACAGGATCACAGATATCCCAGATATGCAAAATAGCCAAACTAGAAAAATAGGCAGTAGATTACAAAAACGCACATGTCGTTTTTGGTCCCATTCATACTCTTTTCCCCGATTCCCCTCAATGAGTCTTATAAATGCATTATCTGTATTTATATCCATGAAAACTTTATAATGAGATCTTTATTAACACATTCATTATACTTCTATAACATGGGATAATGACCATCTGGCAAAGTGACAGGCACTAATTTATGTTGGGCTGATATCCTCCTATTCTGTAGTTTGTCACTTTTTATGTCTCTCTCCTCTCTCCTTTATTTTTTTTTCCTTTTTAGCGTTCTTGCCCCCTGTTGTACTTGCATTTTATGACGCTAACATTTAATGTTAGGAGAGGAATGAGCATTTAAAAGCCTTGCAGTTAACTACACTTTTTGCTATTAATTAGTCATGTAAACAAATTAAATGGGCATTTAATTAAATGTTACCATTTTAAAGCTAGAAGCAGAGCCCAGGCACTTTAAAATGGTACTGTATGCATTTATTTCAATTAGCCAGGTAGTGTTGGGGGATTAA
>NW_028186149.1:5038412-5048933 GCF_003343005.1 Rhea americana
TTTAGGCACAAGGCAACTTCCACAACGAGTGGAGAGATCACAACAGTCTCTGATTGTGCAGAAGCGACACACTGCTTGCAACAGAATGATATGTTCAGAGTATTTCACGGGCTGAAATTCTGTCTGAAGACCGTGTATCTTCAGTCCTGATGCAGGTGTTGACCAGTAGCTTTGATCATAAGATTGCATTTGGGTTTCTTGCTTCAAGTGTTTTCTCCTGTCAGGTTTGTGTCTTCGTATAATGTTAGTTGTCTGTGTCCTTGTGAAGAAAGGTCACCTTCTGTGTATCCTACCAATAATTCTGGAATTCTACCATGAAATTTGGGATAAAAAAGTGCTATTAGGAAAAGAATCAGCAAGAAACATATCACCAGCACTATAAAACAAATTGAAATGTAATTTATGGCATTTTCAGTCAGTTAAGTGCAAAAGAAAGTGGCATTGAGAGACTTGAAATCCTTTTTCCCAGAGCATATCCTGCACAGATGACAATACTGCAAAAGACTATCTGATCTCTCTGATCTCTTGGTGGGGAAGATAAGACAGCTCCATCTGCACCTTTCATGAAATTTCAGATACTAACAATCTATCTGCTATGAACTGAATTTAAATCAACCATCCTGTTCTATCTACACCACCAAGAAGTTACTAGAATCTTCATATGCTAAAATATCAGGGATCATTATTACAAAAACAGGAATACCTTATTTTCACTATTCTAATGCAAAGGCTATTAAGAATGACCTATCCTGTAATTCCTTAGTTCACCAACTTAGTTCCATTTATGGAAAAAAAGGGGGAAAAAAAAAAAGCAACTGCTACATATCAGTTCTAACAAGGATGCAAGAAGTAAACGATACTAATAAAAGCTTGTTCATAGTGTGCTCTTCTGGGAGCTGCTGGGGTTGAACTCTCACTCAGGAAAATTATATTTAGACTCTCTTAGAGATGGGATGAATAAGAATCTGCAAAACTCAGACTTAAACAATAACTTGATTTGTCTTTGACACTTTGCATTGCAATATACCTAACAATCCTCTACAATCTTTTCATGTTAATCTTGCCCTTTAGTCACCTAACAAAATTATTGATATTTATTTTCTTCTTGAAAGTGCCTTGTAAAAGCAGCAATATAGTCAAACTTTTTAAAGTAGTTAGTTAATACAGCAGGATTCATTTAAAACACAATACAGAAATCTGCTAAAAATCAAGAATTATCTGACAAACTGGAAGTAGCCTATTGGACTGGTGTGAAATAAAACTAATTAAAGGATTTGAAGCATATTTGTTTTCCTTAAAAACATTTAGCCAAGAAGCTGACTGTAAGAAATGGGAGAAAAAAAAATTACAAATACCGACTCCAGCGGGGTCAGTTTAAATGCCACTTYGCTGTTTTGAAAAGAGTACCAGGGAATAATAAACTTCCATGGGATACATTCTGGCAAGATGCATGACTTTATCTGGAGTTAAAATAGAAGCAAAACAATCTCTACACTCTACTACAATAAACTCTCCCAAAGCACCGTAGAATTTTATGAAGGTATCAAAATAAAGCCATTGAACCTAATATGAACATCTCTCTTTTAATTAAAAAAAGTGGAAAAATTTGTATTGCTATGAAGATACAGGATTTTCAGGAATTTTTTTGTCTTATACTTTCTTATACGTGACTATTTGGAGTACTTAGAAATACTAGTTTGTCTTACAATGCTGAAAGCATTGCTTTTTAAATATCTTAGCTATCTTCTCTAAAACAGATCGCTTTAAGGTAATCATCTCCATTGGACAAATAGTATGAGTTAAAATCATGGTTTGTTATCTAGCCTTAAGTGAGACAGCAAATCTCTTTGTCTGAGGTGAGAAGTCTGTTTATTTGAATCAGCACTAGGAACAATACATGGATTTTTTAAACGAACTAATGTGATACTTGGACCACTAAAAGATGTATAATTCATCTCTATTATTCTTGACTTATCTAGCAGAGCCGCTAGCTATTCTTCTGATGTCATGCCAAGGGGGCCACCTGAGCCAAGAGATGTAGCCATCAGCAACAATGCATGCAAACAGAGAATTTAACTAAAATTTCTTAGGTTTTTGTTTTATTTTAAAACCATGCAAATCCGCATGCTTTTGCTCAGAGGCACAAAAGTACTTAGTGGCAGTAAGAAATTTTTGCTAGTGGCAGCTCAGTTTCCAAGAATGAACATATCTACATCTTCAACAACTTTCAGGTTTTAGCAAACAAAAAGCAACAATCCGATCGCACGCCGCGAGAGCCGTACGCCTCCGGACAGGAGCTGTACCTGGCTGGTGTTCACATATGACCCATAGGGTTGGTAGTTTCACTCAGGCCAGGGTGGCTTCCTGGGTGCGGTGTTGGCGGCTCTGCCGATACGGCAGAAACTTTTTCTTCTTCCCTTCTCTTAAGGCAGGCTGCTTTAGGGTTTAGGTTTCGTTCTGAAATAGAAAAATAATTCTTAATGTCCTACCTGAATACCAAAGGGAATATTGATACATTAATCACTGTAGTAAAAATAGCTTATGCAGCTTCCATTCCCTAAGCACTTACGGCTTATGGCTTCTCCACAAAAAAAAGAGGTGCCTAAAGCAGCAAACAAGCACTACTGAAAATCCTACCAAGCATCTCCTAAACAGGTATTAAAAAACCAACCAAACAAAACCCCCTTAATATCTACCTACATAAATCTTCAGGAACCCTTAAAAAAAAAATGCTTCTCCTTGTCCCAGAAAGCTGCTAAACTGCAAACTCAGAGAAATCTTGTGTGATTTGTAAYGTAGTAAGAGAGATATTGTTGTGTTTTGCTGCCATGTTAAAGCTATATTAATCCTACTGGCATCACGCTACTTCTAGTAATGTCACTGCTCCTTTTTTCATCCCAAGTATTAGCCTGCTGTAAGAATGCAGGAACTAGATTTTCTTGATTCTGAATTTCTGATTTCTTGATTCTCTTTATACCCTCAAGTCTGTGAAATGATCTAGTGCCCATCTCATTGAAAATCGAGAGAATATGAGGATATTCATCCAGAGCAAAAGGAATTTTTACCATATTTCCTTTCATATTATAAAGTCAGTGATTGCCAGCTGTGTACTAGCAATCAAAATACTTTCCATCAGTATGATTCCACCTCCCCAGTTAGCTTCATAGGTATAGATTTGGATCTATTTTTCAAATAATGACAGTTTCTAAAAGTCAACTGTTTGTTCTTCAAAACRGCTTTTCATGAATTCAGAAATAAAAGGCTTAAATCTCAATGGCCAGAAAGAGACATGCAAAAGATATGTAATATATTCTGTCAATTAAAACCAGCAATTTAGGTCAGTGCATGCTGAATTTAAACAACATTTTGAGGTATTCTTCTAGCTGTCAGTAAATTCTATTTCTGCATGTTAAAATTGTGGATACAATTTTAACTGTGAAGAGCCTGCAACACTGTAAGCAGACAGTATAAGCTCAGCCAAAGAACTTTTAGTCCTTCTCTTCCGTTCACTTAGATGCACCTTCAGTGCTTGCAGTTTTGGTGACCCCATGCRCTTTACAGGGTGTCTCTCTAACTAATCTGACAAAGGCAATTTTGCACAGACTTAATTCTGCTTTCACCCAAATCATTAACAAAAGCCTCCTACTGGAATTCCCAAGCATGATCACTCCCCAAAAGTCTACTGGATAAAAAACGATAACTTTTCTTAATTAGYTTTCTTTGTTTAAATACGTCTGGCCTTGAAGTTTTCAAGAAGATTTAATTATGTATAAACTTTAAAAGGAAGCTGATTTCAGTTACTTAGCAAAGGGAGACAAAAGTTCTAGCCTCTAGTTAAAGTTTCAAATCTAAGATCTTTTATTTTGGAGAGCAGCAATCAGAGAGTGAGAGGATGCATTACCAGCCGAGAGAGGAAATTGCTTATACCATTGTATAAAGCATTGGCGAAAACTAATCTGGAACAGCACAGAAAACTCTGGCCACTTTGTTTCAGAAAACTTAAGCAAGAGCAGAGCAGGTGCAAACAAGACGGGTGAGATAAGGTGGGGAGGCAGAGCCTCCCTCACGAGAGGCGGGCTGTGCGCCTGCGACGGTCTCCAAACACACCTAGAGTAGAAACTGTGGCGGCAACATGAGCAAGGGATAACTCCTGCCTGTAAAGTAGGTCTAAATTAACTGCTAGTACATACAGAAGAAGCTTTCTAATGGAGAGATGTAAGGTTCTGAAGCCAACCTCTGACCAAGGCAAAAACAATCTCCTTAATTTTAACATGCAGCTTTATGTGGATTCTATACCCCGTGCGAGCAGGGATACAGACCTGATGCTTTTAATCATTGAAAGATAAAGTCTGATTTCTTCATAATATTCACCTGATCTAGAGTAATACAAGCATTTTCAGACCAAAACAATTCCCAAGATCCAAGTCTCAGAGAGACTTAAATAGGGCTTTACCAGGACATTAGCTGGTATCTCGTCTGCAGAGTAACTACTGCTTCTGCACAACACCTTGGAAGAATTCAAACTGAGACAGTGAATTTCAATCTAGTAAAAGCCAGGTCAATAAAACACAAATTTAAAATGGGTTTAAAGGTCAATAATAGTGTCAACAGTGCACAAGGATAGAACAGTTAAAGAACTGTATTTTCAACATGATTTCTAGAAGTAGCAGCTTTCCTTAAGGGAAAGCTATGAGAAAACTACGCAAGATTCCTCTTCTGTAGCTATCAATAGAGCCTATGATTTCTTTTCTGGAAAATTTAAAGGAATTAGGAAAAAAGAATACATGCAAAACCCCCTCAATTCAAGTATCAGTAGGCTTCCTTCCTCCTTCCTAGTATATGTTTTATGCAAAAAMTGAAGTAAATGCAGTTTACTGTATTTTAATATTCAAATTATTAAATTAGATCTCTTATTTTTGCTAAAGTTTCTCTACTACTGAATAAGCACTTCTTACAATTGAAAGCAAGATATGTCAAGGTTTTAATTAACCAATTTACCTTGAAAACACAGGCAAAGACGGCTAACTGCATAGGGGGAAAAAAGGATCAAAGTACAAAGCCAACCTCCCCTCCTTTTTCGTAAAACAATTTTCCCGCTTTCCCTGAAGAACATCAAAATGTTGCAGAGCATCAAGTACTTTAGCAACCCGTGCACCTCCTTATGAGGCACACTTCAAAAGAGGCTGAAACTGCGCCATGACCCAAGGGGCCCCGCAGCTGCCACAGCACAGCCGCAGGCCGCTCACCTCTCACTTGTTGCTCTAGACTGAGGATGACTGCCACAGCCTGGTGAAGAATAAGCAGTTTTGTCTGTGGTTTTTCACTCTTCAGATGAAGTTGACACATGCGGCCAAGTTCTTTAAATGCCTCGTTAATATCTCGTACACGCAAACGTTCTCTAGCRTTATTTGCCATTCTCCTCTCCTTTTCTCTTTCTATTTTCTGCTCTGGGTTTAAATCCTCATCTTCATTAGTACTGCTGCAAGAAAGTAAAAGTATACTGAAATATCACTAGAATTCAAACAAGTGTCCCTGTTGGATCCAAGTGTTCATTTGATGAATTTAAATTGCTTCCCATTTAATCTATTTCATATTAAAATATATTTACATAACACAAATGCATCTATATCTTCACCAAAAAAAGCTAGKTATCTATTAATGTTTAAAGACTCGAGATAATTCTTGCTATTCYTGGATTTTATTGAAAATAAGTATTCAACGGTTTCTACCTGGAGAATTCCACAGAATATTATCTACAGATGGCTCCTCAAGGAACAACAGCAGGAATGAGCTGCCCCTGGCAGAAGCAAAAGAAGCTGTAACTCAAACTAYTGCTGCACTCATTTATTCATGGCTGTTCCAGTAGTTACTCAGTCACCTTCTCAGTTGAAGAATAAGTGCATTTTTAAGTAATAGATATTGGAAATCAGCAAAAACTCATCTCGTACAGAAAGACAGTCAAATAATGTCAATTTAATACAGTTACAAGAAGGTTTTAGTTTTACTAAAAATTTGCCTGGTTAGTTTTAAAAATATTTTGTTCTTTTAATACTCATTTTAATACTCAATATAAGTTAACAGTTGCACTTAAGAGTTCTTGCATCACTTAACGTAGAATTATGATATTAAGTTGATAGTTTTTTTTTGGACATAGGACTAAAGCTGTACTAAAGAAGAACTGCCTACTAAAATTAATACATGAAAATGCTATTAGATACAAATGATAGTCCAGGCTCTATATTTTGTCTATGGTCACAACATTCTGATTGTTTGTGTGTTATCATCATCTCAAATTTCAAAGCTTGTTCGAGGTCTATCCAGAAGTATTTATTCAGTATTCTGTCCAGGTTATTTGTGTACAGTTTGGGAGAAGAAATAATGTTTACAACAACATTTTCATATCACGTTCATCCCAGTACCTGAGATATCAGGTTGCTGTCCTCCATCAGTAGAGGTTGCATTCTAGAAGCACAACCCTGGCACAGGTACCAGGGATTACAGATCTCTGACACTCTCATATCCTCTGCACGGGGCAAGACCCTTGAACCTTTTACACTATTTATCTGAATAGGTGGGTATTAGGCCCCATATGTAAATGTACGATTTTCAGTTAATTTTACAGAAAAATCCTTCATTTTGTATTCAAATAGATAGATATATCGTAGACTATTAATCTTCCAATTTCAGCTGCCTATTAATGTATGCATACAATACATGCATAAGGTCACAAACAAGCTTCGAAATACGTTTATCAAAGTTAATGACAGCAACATGCAACTTACACAGAACATTAACTAAGGACAAGCCCTCTGTTTGATGTTAGTAACACACCTTGTTCTGCCTCTAGATGAAACCTTGATATCCTTCTGGGAGGACTCATCATCTGATTTCATGTCATCTGATGAGGGGGGTTCATGTATATTTTCATCCTTCTCCTTGTGTTCAGACTTGATTTCTGCTGGACCTATCGCCACAGACTGGCTCTGCAAGCCGCCGGACAAGGCTGCAAGGTAGCAGAGAGCTGTATGAGTATTACCGGAGTGATGCTTTGCCCCTGCGTACAGGCAAGAGAATCAAGCAGGGAAGGAATCAGCTGGAGGCCAGGGCAGCAGCTGGGAAGCAAACGCAAGGAGCTTTAGCAACAAAACAGAAGAAGTTTGACAAAACTGCTGCACTTGGACACATGCCATGGGGTTGTAAAGGGATCATAATTCATAGGGCAGATCGATCAGTAACTAATGGCTAAATCTGAAAAAGACACTGTAAAAGACAAAAATATATTTAGTGAAGTAGGAAAATTTGCATCTCTTGTCTGAGCTGCAAAACTAAGGGCATTATCTACACTAAGATATAGGCTTATGCCTCTGCCAAATTTGCAAACCATACGTTCCTAAATGATGCAAGCATGCCAATGAATAACCTGACTTCTCTTTTCTRTAATTTGTTTTCAGGTTAAAAAAAGAGAGCATCATCAACTGGTGCAGAAAGGCTTCTTTTTATTGGCTAGACTGAAATCTGGGGTCAGCCCACTGCAGCCAAGTACTGCAAGTGGCATTATGGCTGCTCAAACTGGAAAAGCATGGTTATAATGCAAAATCTTCTGCTCAAACTATACTGGCATAAGTCTGACAAAGGGATGCCCTCAGGATTCTTGCAGRAATCTCTAAAAGTGGCGGTTTATAGGATTTAAAATTAAAAAAGGTAATTTCCATTTCTCAGCATTATACAAATCACTATTCCCCGTCCATGTTGATTCCAGTTTATCAAGATCAACAGCCTCAATGGCTCTAGATTATCACAGACCTTTTTTGTTCGGCATTTTTTAATATTGCAGGAAAGTTACCTCTATAGCTTTCTTGTGTTTTATGATTTAGTTCTGTGCTCTGACCAGAAACTGTACTGGGAAGAACTGAATGGTTGCTGTTGAGGCTGACACTTTCTTCCCGATGAGTCCCGACCTGCAGCAAAATAAACATTTCTATTAAATTTCTATTAAAAGATGTGATTGAAGGAAACTATCCCAAAATAGAAGTTTAAAAGACAAAGTATTTGTTGGATTAGAGACCTGAGTTAAGCTCYAGCTCAGCAAAGATGTAGCTGAAAGATGCTGTTACACTAAACCACTGGATTATACCATATTGGATTAAGCTGTGATTCAAGCAGTGACCASCACCTGTTTGTAATAATGTAGCTGCCTAGCAATTTTTTTCATTGTTTTATCATAGAATACAGCAGAATTTTCTTCTTGATTTGTACCTGAGAAGCATGAGTTTTGCTTAACCTTAGGGAGACTTAAGCTAGTGTATCTATGAACTGTAGGACTCGCAACATTTTGATCCTTAAAATAAAACCCTGAGGAATGATTTTCATGCAAGATGTGTATGTGTGTCTATATAGAGAGATATAGGAGTGAGTGAGTGAGTGAGTGTGTGTGTGTGTGTGTGTGTGTATATACACACACACAGATAAACACACACACACACACACACACACAACATATAACATTTTCCTCTCACTTCTTGTTTGCTGAAACAGGATAAACAAATAGATCTACTTTCACAATATCATTATTCAATTCACTTCAATAATTCTCTCTTCTTCTTTCTTTCTCAGCTAAATACATTTATATTAGTSCCATTACAGAATCGAATAAAAATAATCCAGGCATTTAACTATTCTTACTATTCCCTCTGTATTTTTAAAACTGCTCTTTCATAATACAACATGACTAAGAAGCAAGCATTGAGATGAAGAGTCTTAAAAAAAACCCTAATTTTGCATGAACTTGAATGAATACTACTTATGTAAGAGCAATAAATGCACATACGTAGCTCGAAGAGGCAAATTTATTAAAGAACTGCTGCTCAATATGGAACACGTCAGGAGATTGTTCTTTTTCTAACTTGATGCTTGAATTGTTTGAGAAGGGAAGAGGTAAGGATGTTGTCTGAGTTTAAAAATYTGGAACACTGGTCATTAACGCCTCTGATTCCTAAAGAGGCAACTGTCCTTTAAATATTTATAATACAACATAATGCAATTAAACAGTTAAAAAACAAGAAAAGAACAAAGACAAAGGATTCTACTATTATTTGTATAGTTACAAAAAATTGGCTACAGATGAAGCTTTTTATTGGAACAGTAGCAAACATGTCAACTAGAAGATTAAGCCTTTAATTAAATAGGTTTATTGCCTGGAGTTACACATGAGAACCACTGTTTTTCAATAAATCCTTCAATCCTAGTAAACTGCTGAGCTTTGAATCCCTCTTGAGTAATTAATGCAGCTTTTACCTTTCATGTCTTAGTACGGGTTTTACCCAGAGAGAGATAAATACCCTTATGCAAGTTTATCCTTTGTTTAACACACKCTCGCTCCTGTAAGCTAAAGCGCAGGAACAGAAAGGAATGAGGGAAAAACCCCAAACCCACGAGAAACACCCGCCACTGCGCTGCTCTGCTGTGCCGTAGAGAATCACCTCGCCGGTGCTGCCCTGTACTGCTAGTTAAAGTATATTTCATGTTCCTTTGTGGGGGTTTTTAAGCGCAGTCGTGCCGGGGGGGCGCGGGGCGCCGGCGGCCTCCTCCCGGCACTGCCTGGCGCTAACGCACGGGGGGGCTTTCGCGCCAGCTGCACGCTGAGGTCCGTCTCCTCGGGGGCGCGCTGCGTCCAAAATCCACCTCTTAAAAAAGGCAAAAATGTCTTAAAGCAGCATACAAACGTAACAGCTACCAGAGCCCTGGCAAATTTGAGATGGAGGGCTAATCTGAAAGTGAGAGAGTTCAATTCTGATAGAGGCAGAAAATAGATTAGAAATAAAAACTGAATTTGAGTCCATAYTTCAGTTCTTTGAAACAGGCTTACAAGTTCAAAGCACACAATTTAGATTAACAACTTATTAAAAAATATCTTACGAGTTAAAATGTTATGAAATCGGCCACAACATGAATTTCAATTCCTGATTTGACTCTTATCTATGATGTACATCAAAAAAAAGAAAAAAGAAAAAAAAAGCCCAGCCAGCCGAACACAAAACCTCCAAACCAAAAGACTTGCTGCAAGTTACTGCATCTCTCGTGAAGGCCAAGAGCTTTGTGCAGAATTATACAAACACAGCGCATCAGCTACTGCTTAAAGGTACTGAGCTACACGTTTAATACRTGAAACACTCGTCCAGTCTAGAAGATCTAGCTTTTCTTCCCTTCCGCTCCCACTTCACCGAGAAGGGGACTCCAGACCTGCTCTGGCCAGAGCACGACCGCGGCGCAGGCTTCGCAGAGGCGCGCGCCCTTCGCGGACGGCCCCCCCCCGCCGCTCGCCACTGCCGCGCAGACGCGACTCCTATCCCGACGAGCTCCTTCGCGGAGCCCTCGAAAGCCTGCCGGGGGGCAGGAGCTCCTTCGCGGAGCCCTCGGAAGCCTGCCGGGGGGCAGGAGCTCCTTCGCGGAGCCCTCGGAAGCCTGCCGGGGGCAGGAGCTCCTTCGCGGAGCCCTCGGAAGCCTGCCGGGGGCAGGAGCTCC
>NW_028186149.1:5049148-5076888 GCF_003343005.1 Rhea americana
GCTGCCGCTCCTCCCTCGCCCTGCACCTCTGCCCCGGGACGCCCCGCTCCGCTCCGCTGGGCTGCCTGGCTGCGGCCAAGGTCCCGCGCAGCCCTCGCCCCCGGCCCGCGGGCGGTTAACCCTCGCGGGGCCGTCAGCCCCTCGGGAAGCGGCGGCCAGCCCGAGGACGCCCCGCCGCTCGCTGGGCCGCCCCGGCCGGCAGAGCGGGAGCCGCCGCCGCTCGCCGGGCCGGCCCGCTGCAACCTCCACCCTCCGTTTATAACGGCTTGAGGGATCTAATCTTATAAGCAAACAAACTTTTGAGTTATTTTATTCTTTCATGAGCTAATTTAGCCTCATTTATGTGACTGCTTTCAGGTAAACCCTGAACACTCCCTGAGCTCACAAAATGGATGAAAAACCACAAAGCTGGGTTCATATCATATAGAAGAAACACCTAAAATTTCAGTTGCAAAGCCAAAACGGCTCTGGAAAAATCTGAGAAGCAAMCAGCACAGAAACTGCATTTGTTAAAGCTGCCTTTAAGCCACTTGYGCATTCACTGCTCTGTGTGTGTATGCGGGGGGCTACGCAAGGACAGTCTAATGCATGTTTATGATCCACAGCAAACCAAAAAAGTTCCATCTCAGCCAGGAAGATCATACAGGACTACTGGTTTTCTCAAAGTACGTAAGACTACAAAGTTGATGCAATCACTAGGCGAGCTGCATTTACTTTTATGCATTTCACAGAAGACTTGCATAAGGGGCACTTCCTTGCACCCACAGGGACAAAGATTTGCATAATCAAATGTAAGAAGAAAGGCACAAAGCTTATTTCAGCTGATTTAAGCGATAAGATTTGGTATCTGAAAGCAGAAACGCAGTTAAGAGTATTTTTGGCAGTGGAACAAACACTAGACAAAGCGGCGCACGCGCGGCCGCGGCGCTGCGAGGGGGAGACGCAGGGCGCGCCGCT
Source organism: Rhea americana (assembly GCF_003343005.1). Classification (NCBI taxonomy): domain Eukaryota; kingdom Metazoa; phylum Chordata; class Aves; order Rheiformes; family Rheidae; genus Rhea; species Rhea americana. Next base: position 5,050,106 of record NW_028186149.1, read on the forward strand.
GCCCCCGCGCCGCTTACCGCCCCGGCCCGAACCCCGCGTCCTTGACTCGCGCTGGCTCTAGGACTGAGCCAAGCACATTTTAAAACCGCGCACGCTCTTCAGGCCATCCTCACTGGCCAATTTGGCCATAGCCGGGCTTGGCTAAGACGGACGAGCCGGGAGCCGGCGCTCGAGGCCGCTCCGGGGGCTGCCGAAGGGAGCCCCGGGCTGGAGCGCGGAGCAGCACCCTGCCCGCCCGGCTTCCTGCTGCAGCCGGCACGGGGGCTCCGGGCAGCAGCTTGCCGGGTGTCTTAGATGCCTGTTGTACCTGGGGAAAAAAAAAAAAAAAAAAAAAAACCTGCAGCTGAAGGATTGAGTTTCATCCTTAACTGCGTTTCCAGGCCTTTATTTATTTATTTTTAATCAATTCATGCTGTTCTTTTCCCGCTGTATTACAACAAATAAAAAGCAGCTTGAAGAGGAACAAAAAGAGTATAACTTCTTAACTTCTCAACAATACACAAAATAAAATACAAATCAACTTCAAAGGCCACTTAGCAAATATTTGATGAATTTGAGGTATTAAAGTTCTGTTTAAGTGAGTCTAATGGASAGCCTAGCTAAAAAGGAAACATGACCACTCAGATTGAACAGGAAATGAAGTCAACTAGAGTTTTAAAATAAATCTGGCTCAAAAATTAAGCAAATGTTAAAATAAAACCATGTCTGGTTACACTAATTGCATAAAAAGGAGTTAAATTACTCATTTCCTAGCTCCTTCTGCCAAGATCATCATCTTCTAGGGAAATTTAATTTATTCTTTTTTTTATTTTTGCTAAAGAACAAAAATGTCTTGTATAAAGATCTTTTATTCTCTGACAAGGAAGTTTCATTTATTGCTGAATTACAACGAACATTTCTTGATCAAAAATCCCTTACAACACCCAAAACAGAAGCTAATACAGGGAAACAACCTTATCAATGTTGACTTTTCTCATCATGCTAGCCAATATCCATCATTTCCTTAAAATTATGGGAGGTCCTCTAAAATTAAGAGCTATTTAATTCCTAAGAAAGCATAGCTCTTACAAATTCAGGTTGTGCTGAATTCTGTGTACTTCTACATTTACAAGTTCAAGAAAAGCAAACCGCAAAAGCAGCATCTTTTCGAAGGAGCTGACGATCGCGCGCCGTGCCCAAGCGCTGGCCCCGCCRCGGGCCCCCCGGACCCCCCGGGCCCCCTCCGTCCCAAGCCTCGTCCAGCTCTCACAACGGTAAGCGACGGCACGGGCCGCCGCCGGGGTGGGGAAGGCCGTGACAGGGCGCCTGCCAGTGGAGCCACCTCTTCCCACGCAACAAAACTAGGGTTCAGGCAAGAAATTCTTAACTCTCTCTATTTTCAAGCCAAAACTGATCCAAAAGTTTGTTTTGAGCAGCCAGAATGAAATACAAAAGTAAAAAAGTAACCCCTTTTTTTTGTTTTCCTAATCTACATTTAGTCCTAAGAGATAGCAAGCATCCCTCAGTCAGAACTGCAGATCCATCATTATATGGTAAATCAAGTCTATATTACATTTAAATCACATAACTACATTAAACTACAGCAGACCTAGGAACCTTTATTCATTTTGGAGAGCCATTTTCCACTGTCACCTATTTTAAGCCAAACTGAGTTGGTAACACATTTATCTCAGTTTAGTCTAGAAGAGAAACACAGAGCTTTTACGTATATTTTTGCATTATCTACATTTGACTGTCTCTGACTTAGCAGCAGTATCAGAAGGTTCCACAAGGCAGGCAGAAAACAATTTTGTCATTGCAATTTCAGTCACTCACTTTACCCCACACTCTTAACATTATGAAAAAAAAGTAGTATTCTTTTGTAAGACTAAATTTCAGTCTACCTTGAAATACTGTAAAACTTTCCCCTTAACAGCCTTCTTTAAATATTAAATAGGAGGCAGCATTAAAAAAAAATATAGTTTTAAGTATTTATACCTCACTTCCTTCATTACTAAAAGCCACTGTGAACTTACAGAGAAGCCTAAAGCTGGATATGTCATTAGAAACTCGCCGTCTCCAAGCCCCCAAAACATACACACAGCTCACAGAAACTACCCAGGCTCTTTTTGATGTTTACTACAGCAGTTCTGAAATTAATATAAATGGATGTGTGACGTGCGAATGGGAGAGCCTGGAACTAATTCTGTTTTATAGAATACAAACCCCTCAGCAATTGGGGTACCTAATTATTTTGATGATAGGTGAAATTTTGCCTTGATCACACAGTACCCAGCTGTGAATCTGTTTTATAACAGAAAATTTCACAGCATGTAACTGGTCTTTAAAATGACGCTGTAAACATGCAAACACATGGCACTGCTAAAATAAGCATGCCTTAAAAAAGCTCTTTAAGTATTTTTGAGAAGAGGGGAATGAAAAGGAAGAAAAAGGGAATGAGAAACACTACAAACAGAATTCATTTACTATATAATGCTTTTAACATATTGCTGCTCTATGAAGGGCTTCACTCCCTTTTTTTCAGAACAGTTCACATTTTTAAAGAAACTGAGAGAGATGGATTGAATTATTTTGCTCTTCTTGGGGATTAATCTAGAAGTTGTTTCCTCTTCATTGTTACTTACACTACAGCTGTGCTCAAACTCCTTTTCATTTGGAAAAAAAAGTTTAAATTTTGAGCCTGCACACACTATGGTTCCACATTCCAACAGCTTCCTCCCAGTCCTCTGCCAGCATCTGCTATTGAAGACTAGTTCCAATTTACAATAAACAGCTTTTCCAGACCAGAACACTTGAAATTCAGTCCTTCTTGACTGCTTTTCCCATTCAATCTCCCTATTCACCATTTCAAGGAGAAAACTGTTCTGCCAATTATTACACATCTGGAAAAAATGCATGTATAAGCTGAAATRCTCTCAGCAGAAAGTTTCAGCTTTCTGCATATGGTCACAGCAGGATTTTATGGGCCACTGACCAGGCCAAAGTCTAAGTTTTCCCATCTTTCTCCTCCCCCTCACTTCTGCCCACCCCCCTCCACAGTCCCTCTAATTGGAAACCCATAGCAGGTGCAAGTTGTCTGCCATCTTCTCCTCCACAGCAGCCTCTAGTAGTTTCGCCTTAATAAATATTAATCTTACAGTCTGGTTTTAACTTACTAGGCTCTATTACAATTCAAAGTTAGCAGCTGCAGTTACTGTGCATGTCTACGTTTAAAAATATCATTACCATTGACGCTTGTCTGTTGGCTGTTACAAGGCTGGATGCTCCATAATTTGAGTTCAGGCTTCCAATCGGCCCATTATGGGATGGTCCCAGTAAGCTATGTATGTCTCCATGGCCACCCGATAGGCTCGTCGAAGGCCCCACGGCATGATTTCGTAGAACGTGAATGGCATCGTCCAGTCTGTCCAAGCGATCCTCCATTCGCGACTGCTGTTGGGATTTAAGAGGAACACTAACAGTCATCGCTGAATAAAGCTGCGGACTCATAACAGCGTCTACCTTGGAGACATTAAAGACAGACGATGAAACGTAGTATCAAAAGACTTTGAAAGCACCTACCAGCACTACAAACAAACAGGAAAAAGAAAAGATATCTCGAGATTTTGCTTGAGATAGCACTCATTCCACAAATAGGTGGCAGCTTTTAAAGTGAAGCTTATTATAAAGGTTAATGTTACTTAGCTTCTATTACATAGCATGAACAAGAAAAAAAAAAGATGTACTACAAAAATAAACTATCTAATATAGGATGAGAAAGAATGATCATAAAATCAGCCTCACCACGTTGGTAACAATTAAGAGAGGCAGTGGCTTTTTGAGAACCTGCATTACAAAAAGACTGGACAAAACTTTAAGTTACCATTTTCTAAATATCGATCTATAAACAGGTATTTCAGAAAAAAAAAMCAAGTTCTACATATTAACATAAAACAAGTCTCTATGCCTTAGATTCGTTTTTCTTTAAAAAAAAAGACAAAAAAACCAAAGCAAAACTGATTCTCACATCGCATCTCTCTAGAAACTGAACTAGCAGAATGTTGGTAAAAAGATGGGTCATATACTACACTACTTAAAAGCTTTTAATGGGGAATCCAAAGGAAGCATTAATTGAAACACAAAAAGGCACCATCTAAAGAGAAATAGTACCTCACAGACATCCTTTAAGAAGGACATTGCATCTTGCAAATGCTCGTGAAGTTGCTGTTCAACTCGATTTTTCTGGCAAAGTCAAGACAGAACAGGAAGCAAAGCACAGGTTAAGATTAATCCAAAAAAGAGGTGAGGAAACAGCTGATGTGCATGTCAGCAATAATTTGTTAGTCAAGTTAATGCAACAGAAATCTGATTATATTAAGATAAGAAAAGGCTAATATTTAACACTGCAGTGTTGTTAGAATCCTAAGATGTACATATCAATCATAATTTATTGCAAAAATTGTGAAGAAACGAAACTTGATTTAGCTTAAACTTATTCCTATTAGTCAGGAAAAAAATAGAAATGTGTGTAGAAACTAGAAATATTAACAGGTAATCAAAAACTTTCTTGGTGTTCCCTCAAAATTTTCCCCTTTCCTTCCCAATGCTGTAGCAGAAATTTATGAAAGAAGTCAGCAACTTAAATTCTCCGCAGCATCTTCAAATTCAGAAAGCTTCCAATAATAGATTATTTCATRTATAATTTTCTCTAAAATAGTTTTTATTTATAAATGAACATCTCCCAGTAATAAACACAATAATGACAAATAAAATATAGTAATACTTTAATGATAATGTAATGGCAACAGGCCCAAGAGATTACCATGTCAGGGAGAGAAGGGGAAGGACAAGCAAATGCAAAGGCATGAAGTCTTTATCTTTTCTCCAGACTGAACTTTAGATTAGAATTAGCTATGGATTTGTGAAAAGGTACCAAAATCTCCTAACAGCGCTTTAGCACCAGCTGTCCTTAGCGTAGAAGCTTGATGCCCAGGGAACAGATGGTGAAAGACACACCCTGCACGTCTGATATTGTTCAACTGAACAGGCCATTTGTTAGCAAAGAATTCATTTGTAATGCTATCCTACTGTTTCCTTTAATGATATGCAGGATTTACACAAAAACAAGCCTTCAGCCCTTAAATAAAAGTAGTATGTTGCTTTCAGCAGTTCTTACCAAGGAGTGTAGAGAGTTTTCATAGTTTGGAGACGAGGGGGCTTGTCCTCCGCTCCTAGACCACTGGCTGGCACCTGTCAAAATCGTCTAGGTTAACTCACGGATCTACGTGGCGTAAGTGCGAAGCACAAATGCRATTTTTTTAAAAAAACATAATTAACACCAACATATCCTGCACAACGGTAAGATAACATATGCGTTTGCAAAGGGGGACAAATTCCTTCATTCCACCTTATTGAGGGACAAATTATTCTGGCACCTCTAGCTCAGTCACATCATTATGTCAAAGCAGTGACATCTTCAAACTACTTCAACATTAGAAAGTAACAGTAGACTAAATACACCATATCTGAATCGCCTTTTGTTAAGTGTCATGATAAAAACATTGATGAATCCTTTTTTTGATATTATATTCAGTATATACAGGTATTTCTTTAATAGCATGAAAATACACAGCAAATTATGGATTTTTAAAAAACCATAAAACTAAGGATAATTGGAAAAACATTTTTATGTGACATCTCTCTATTAAATAGCAAAGCTTAAAACCAGATCTAAAAGCTTTCCTTATCTTGTCTAGCCTTACTCTGCATTTTTTAAATTTCAATTATAGAAAAAAAATTCTAGATTATAATGCATGTGAAGTTTAGAAGAGTAAACAAACTAAGTTATTTCCTTTTGTTATATCAGGTATATTGAAGGTAAATTGGAACAGATCTCATTTCAGCTAAAGAAATATTGACTATGCAACAAATCAGCAATTATATCCGTATTACTTATACACTACCAATTCAGATATATAACCATTCTAATCTGACCTACCAAATATACCTAATTACCATGTAAAATTTAGAAATAATTAGACGTGAAATATAGCAACTAATAAAGCAGTACTTTTAGAGCAAAGTCTGAAGTAGTATAACATGTATTTTTCTCACCAACTAATAATGCATCTTTTATGAAGATACTACATGAAATTCTATGTCCATTAGAGACAGCTTCCTTTCAGCCATACAAATGTAATAATAAAGCAATTACATTAATAAATTATGGACATACAATCCAAAGTAGCTCATTAAAGGAAGAGCCTGTGGGCTTGTTCTTTCAGTAACAGCCAGAGCTGTATGTCTGGAAAACTGGGAAAAGGTTTAATAACATTACAGATCCTTTGTTCAGAGAGCTGCAAGTAGTTACCTTTTAAAGAAAGAGTTTKATTTAAAAGAGTACAGCTTGCATACCTATTAAAATACCCAAATATTTCCTTTCTAATTAAAAAAAATAGCCATCTCCAATTTCTTAAAAGCCCAGAGCTGCCATAACTGTGCTGGAATTCTCTTTTAAAATATAAAGGCATCAGTGAATAAGGTTATAATTACAAATTTTCACACAGATACTTTGGGTCTTGGATCTATAGTCCCTTCTGCATTACTATCACTCCCAAACTTGGGAATAATGCTTAGCGTCCAACTTATTTTTGCAAAGCATTAATGAAACAATTTCAGATTATTTTGGCTCAGCTGAGTGTTCAAATTTTTATCTGGCCAAAACTCCGCTTCTAGAGACAAGACCAAAGTTATGGTTTTAATGAGCACTTACAACTATAAGGACCGAGCATGCTACTTCCTACAACACAGCATCAGCTGAATATTAAGCAGAAAGGCAAACTATTATGAAAAAAACCCCAATCCTTTATTTAGAAGTGACTTGAAGCCCACGCACCAAGTTTTGATGACCTGTTTTAATGGAAAAAGTACTACTTCCTTAAAGTAAGCCCAGAGCAAAATTATTTGAGCAGTATTTCTCACAAGGAGAGGAAAGAAAAAAAAAAAACTCATTCTCCTCTCCCTCAAACAACTCAACTGCAACCTGCAGTTTTTAATCATACCTCTAGCAATGCTAGCGCGCTTCATTAGGGGCGGCGTATTGTGTTTCCATGCCTGCGCAGGTTGCCAGATGGCACTGATTTCCTGCCTTCCTCCTCCCACTCCCCCTCCTGGAAGCCGGGGCATGAAATCCACCAATTATGTTCGAAAGCATCCTGGCACCGCGAGCCCCACAATTAACAACTGCAGCTTTTAGCGCAGCACCAACAGAGCAGCATGAAAAAACAAATAAGCCAGGCAAGTGCTCGGCTTCACAGGGGTCAGCGCTAGTAACCGCTGCAGCGCTGCGCCTCCTCGCAGCGCCTCCCCGGCCCTAACCCCCTCGCTGCCCGCGCAGGGGGCTGCGCCGGCCCCGCAGGACCCGCGAGGCCCTCCCTAACACGCCACGGCTTCGGCCGCTCAAACCTGCACCCGAGCTTCACGTACGCACRCGGATCGTTGAAACCACGCAAGACCTTCAGCTTTGGACGTGTTTATGTACAATTAGAAATTAAATGAGGGTAGGAAAGATGAGACGCACACTACTGCTCCACGATACGTGGGGGTTTTCATCCAGGCTTACATCACGTTGTTTCCAACGTTTTTTGCTTAAAACAACAAAAATAGTATTGTTAGCCCTTACGTACCCAGGAATGAAAAGGCCAAATATTCAAATGTAAACTTCTACACTTAAATGTCTCATGGAGCTAMAATCTCTCAGTGCTTTAAATGGGAAGCAGGGTGCTCCTACTCTAAATTATAACTAAAGGATAGGTAAGTCAAAGACTTAGTCAAAACTAAAATAATAAGACTGATAGATAAACAAAGAGCTGATTACAAAAGAGGACAATCAAGATGAAGGCTAAAACGCTCCAAAATATATTATTTTAGTATACATAAAACATTTGTTTTATCTATAATAATTTTGGGGGGTCAGGACAAAAAAATGGATACCAGGAGTATAAATAGCAATAAATAYAGTAGTAATTACTTTACATTGTGCTTCGCTGTGTTCTTAGTGACTCATCTGGGAATAAAGATAAAAGTCCAGATTCATAAATGAAGGTAATTAACTACTGGAGCAATTTACCAAAGGCTTGATACATTCTGTATCACTGGAATTAAAGGGGGTGGGGAGGAGGAGTGTAATTGTACAACAGATGCTAAATTTGTGCCTGAGCAGGATTTCTGTATTACTTGCTAGTATCTGCCACCAGAATCCCAAATAAGAAATGCAAATCAAAGTACAAATTGTGGAGAGTTTTACATCTGACAGAGGTTGCAACAGGCAGGCGTGGGGAAAATATACATTCTGAAGACCTCAAATTTGTATTCTAAAAACACAAATTAGGTAGCTCTTTCACATGCAGAAAGTTAGGTGTGACATCTAATCAGGGAGTTCCAATTGGGATCTTTAAATACTTTGAAAAGTCACTTCTTTTCTCCACCCATACAGCTCTTTTCAATATTTGTTTTGATGTTAAAAAGAAAAGAATAACAACTTTCTAGTTTGACCTGCCTTTTTAATAGAACAAGGATATACAAGACATTTTTCATCAGCTAATCACTAAATCAAAAAATCCAGTAATCCCCTCATTACTCAATTCAATATGGATTTTTCGGTTCCAGAAAAAAAATGCCCAAAGCAGCTGTTCAGGTATGCCACGTCAGACAATCATTAATCCATTGAAGTCCACAGAAAATCAGAAGTCTCCATTAAACATCAGAGAAGTCTAAACAATGCAAGCTTTCTGAGTGACATTATATACATACATATGCATATGATGCTACTTTACATGCAATAACTTCATTAATTTATTCATCCAGATCACACAGGCATTCTGCTAAGCTCATTCTCTGTCCTTCACTATGAGCTAATTTCATTTAAAAAAAAGGGGGGGAGGGGGAGAAAAAAAGCTCTTGCAAAAAATTAACCAGCAGCCAGGAGTCTGCAGGGATACATTCAACTGCAAAGAGTGGGAAAACCGTGGTATGAACCTTAAATAATTCAACAAATTGCACTATAGGAAAGAACAGGGTTAAAGTTACATCATCTTACTTGTAATTCTAGTTCTTTGTTAAACAACAAATTTAAGTCAATGGAGCTTTCACAGTGCTCTCTATATGGAGAACAGCTGTTCAACTTTTACTAGACAGCTGAGGCCACGGTGTCTGCGCAAGCTGCGCTGGCGCTAGGAGCTGGAGGCAGCTGCCCCCGGTTCATCTCCACGCTGGAATGCTCCCGACCGCGCTCGCGCCGCCAGCGCACAAAGCGCAGGTGACAGAGGTGGCTGCAGCACGCGGCACTTACTTTGAAAAATGCCAGAAATTCTTCTCCCATAGAATGAAAGCATTCATGAAAGCCATGAATGAAAAGCTCTCCTGTTATAAAATCGAAGGGTCTCGCATGCTACTGTATTTTCATTAGGGGGCACACACATCTGCTGTGTTTGCCACTGAAAGCTGCTCAGCTTTTACGTACGTGCRCTGTTTTTCTCCAGTGCTACAGATCAGTAAAAATATTCATAATTGCTGGGACAAGGTATCATTACTCAAGGTTTTCAAATATTATTTTAATAAGCCAATTTTCAGAACCAGTTGCTAAAACTTAAATGAATGSTCATAACAAAACACTTGAGAATTTGGATAAGTTTGGATTTATTGCAACAGAAAAATAAACAAAATATATAAGAAAACATGCAAGGAAGTTACTACCAATTTCACTGTTATTGCAAAGAAGATGTTTTCAAAACAGTAAACAAGTTATTCACAAACAGCTAATTTCTACCTGTTAGAGGTGATGGTGATCCAACTGGTGTTGATGGATTTGATGGAAAGCTACTGCTGGTATGATCAGGAGAATAAATCTAATAACAGACAAAAAAAAAAGTTTGTATATCAATACATGTCACAATATCCAGTTTAAAAAAAAAAAAAAAGCAGCTATTTGGATTCCTCTTCATGCTTAACACTGGACTGATAAAAATAATTTGGCCCATCAATCACAGTCCAATTTTATTATATGTAAGGTTCTAAAAATGTCCAGAGAACTTTCATTTTCAAATAGTTGTCAAAATAAGCATAGTGACACAAGTATAATTGATCTTACCTGTACAGTAGAAATTATAGCCTTTTTATCAACAGGAACTGTGTATGTTAAGAGTTAACAGTACACAGATAATTGTAACAAAAAAAAAAAAAAAACAGCAAAATGCAGAGGAATAAGGACCACCTCATCTTCAAAGAGGTAAAAGATTGTATCAAAGTAAACACAAGTTGGTTACCTTTTAAAAATTAATCTTTCACAAAGGAAAATATGGAGAAAATATTCAGCTCCAGTTTGTTTGTACCTAGCATATTAAACCCATATGATATTTTGTTGCTGTTACTACATATTACAGCAAATACAATTTTTTCTCTTTTTATACACGTATATATGCATGTATATACATATGTATCTCAATTACTCCCATAAGATACTAGTCTATTCTTTAAACCTCCACTTGCAGTAAATTATCCCTTGCTATTCTTTAATRTAACAGAGAAGTTGAGATAAAATTAGAAAACAATGCTTAAAATTTTAATTAAAAMTTAGAATTTCAAGATTATTAGAAAATTCATTTTGGAAAGGGAATTAGGTTTAGCAGCTGACTGTGAATTTAGAACATATTTTTATAGGTCATCAGTTCAAACCTGTTTTACTTGAGCAGAGACCAGGATTTGTTAGTCATCAGATGGTAGTTAAAAAAAAAAAAAAAAAATCCTCACTGGCAGTGTGGCTGATGTCTCTTCACACAGACAATCTGACATTTCAACGTTCAGCTGACGATAGACTGGAACTTGGTTAAGTTACATATTGCATTTTTTGAACTGACAAAACCAGGATCTGTTAGAGCACATGCTCCTTCCTGGCCTAACACACTTCTGCATTAGAAAACGCCGTCACCTCTCTAACGAAAACACCGCATCGTTTTCATAYGTGCTAGGAAAAATTATATACATAAAGTCCAAAGGATTTCCAGGACATTGCAGGAATTAAYGCATTGCACATCAGCTCAAATACAACTCAAAGTGCAAAGCCTTGGTCAGGCCACTCTGAACATCTCTATACGATTCGGGGACAGCTACGACACTGAAGAACAAAAGCGTGCCAGGATGAGCCACCTCGAGTTTTCCATCACTCTACATGCCAGTTTTACTTTGCTACGCTTCATAAGCGGAAAAACCTCCACGAGGAGAAAGCCACGAATAAAATACGGCGTCAGGCTTCATTCCGCACGCAGCGCCCGGCTGCTGCGCCGTTAAATGACCAGTGATGAACAACCCTGACACCTTCTGCCGGGCTTAAGCGGCGACAGGGCTCCTTTGCCCGCTGCAGCGACCAGGCGGCCCCCTCCCTCGGGCGGCCGCGGCGGGGGCCGACACGCCACCCCGCTGCAGCGACCAGGCGGCCCCCTCCCTCGGGCCGCTGCAGCGGGGGCCGACACGCCGCCCCGCTGCAGCGACCAGGTGGCCCGAGCTGCAGCGACCAGGCGGCCCCCTCCCTCGGGCGGCCCCCTCCCTCGGGCGGCCGCGGCGGGGGCCGACACGTTACCCCGCTGCGGCGACCGGGCGGCCCCCTCCCTCGGGCGGCCGCGGCGGGGGCCGACACGTTACCCCGCTGCGGCGACCGGGCGGCCCCCTCCCTCGGGCGGCCGCGGCGGGGGCCGACACGCCAGCGCCCGATGAAAAGGCGCCGGGACAAAGGCGGCGCAAGCGAGAGCCCCCGAGCCAAACCGCGGAGCTGCTCGCCCGATTTTTTAAACACTGCAGTGTACATTTCAGTCAGCCTTTGTTATGTTAATCTTATTGAGTCTAAAGCAACAAAAAAACTTAATTCATGAATTACTTTTAGAAGTCAACTTCCCTACATTTTCTTTTCTTTTGTTAGGGGACCAGCGGCTATTTAGCCGCCGGGAGCACACAAAGGCCGCTACCCCGGCGCGGAGGTAGGAATCAAAACATAAGTTATCACAAAGAGGGCTGATATAATCAACAAAGTTAAACAGTCCTCCTGTTTGATCTCCTCTAAATTAAAGACCAAGTGTTTTGATTTGGCATTAGGCAATGAAATAAACCAGATGTTTCTCCTGCCATACAACCCTCCATGGGCACAATCTTAAAGGGTTATTGTTTGGCAAATGTTCAGGGAAACACATTAGAAATGGCACGAATACCCAGATTTTCTTTTCTTTCGGTCTATACTAGTTCATTATCCAAACTAATGCATAATCCACAGGGCTTTGGGAACTTTGTGTAAATACTTTCATGTACAATTCTCTTTCTTGCCTACCCTGAGATTAAGACCACAATTATCCAGGCTTAAACCTAAAATAAAAGAACCTTTGCAAATGTATTATCTGGCCTTACATGTTTAATCACATACTATTCTGTACGGTCTTTAATACCTAAACTGAAGAACAAATGTCGTATCCTCTGATGTTTCGCACATGAAAGGCCTATTGTAAGATGTGCATCAACATTATTTTAGAACTAGAAATTGCTCTTAGCAGTAGTAGTGTCTAAAGCACTAACAAAAAGGCACTTAAAAAAAGAGCATTTAACTAAGTTTTTGTTCAAACATTCATACGCAATTTCAATATTTGAAATTCATATGCACTACCTGCACCTGCAGGACACAGCACCTCCGTTCCCCCTACGGTAGGGAGCAGCCACGGGAAGGGTGCTCGCTCCGTCCGTCTGTCTGCGGGCGGGGGAGCAGACGGACGCAGGAGGGAGGGGAAGCGCGCACCCGCGGCACGCACCGCTCGAGCAGATGGAAAGCATCACCCTCGGCTCTGACAGCAGTGATTTATGGACTGACCTGCCTGCTCCTGCCAGGCAGCCCCGGCGGATGACACAGCCGCGTTGCCTTGACGACCAAAGCCCACCCACCAGTTACATTAAACATTTCTGCCCCGACTTCCACTCGCAATATATTTAGTTTTTCCCTCAAAACATCAGTCTGGTTTTCTCAGCACAGACATAAATACCTGAGGATCTTGCAAATAGAAAAAGGACAACAGAATAATTAAAAAAACAAAAGAGAGTAATGGAAAACCTCAGAGCGGCAGAGGTCTCACCAGCCAACATGTCAAACAAATTCTGCTCAGCCTGCAGAACAGACATCCTAACACACCCGTAATGAACAGCCTGAAGTATGTAAGCAGGGCTACTTCTGAGAGTCAAAATGATCCCGTTTCTTTTCTGGCAGACCTTAAACAGAAAAAAGAAGAGAGCATTAACTGCCCTCTGTACTCTGAATTATCTACTTGCTGGATCCCAAAAGGCAGCAGGGACAACATTTTTCTCCTCAGAGCTCATAGGTCACCGTTCTCCTACCCACTATGGACGTCACAGGAGTCTCCCGACATTATCAGCCCTGGTGATCTTTTAACGCGCRACCCTTTGAGGGAAGCAGGAGTAACAGGAGCTGCAGGAAAATGCACATTCGCATGCAGCGGTCTGAGGGCCGAGAAGCAGAATGCAACCAGGGTGCTCTTCYGGGGGTGCGAAGTACCCGTTTCTATCTTTCAGTCAGAAAGGAGTCCCTTATTTGCTAAGCACAGGAAATCTGAAGTGCTTCACCAGCCACCACCTGTAACTCTGGGATTTCTACTATAGTGAGAATTGAGCCAGATACAGAATATAACTGTTTCAAAATAATCTGTATTAATTACTGTTTTATAAAAAGCTCTTCTTATTAATGCCAACATAATTGTTGCGTCTGTGCAATATGTAAACAGAGCTTTAAGTAATTTTAACAGAATGAAAATACTTGCAATGTTTTGCATTACCTGCATATTCCAATGAGAGTTAAGGTTTAAACTTCATGCATATACAGCCTTTTAAAATCTGTTCCATGAATTACAGCTGTACAACACAGCATTCAAAATTTCTCCATTTTACAAGGCCACTGAGAAAATATTTTAAACCTTGAGGCAGGATCTGCTCTGAGAGTAATGTTAAAAATATTTGACTTTAACTAGAACTGTATAGGAAAAAAACCTGAAAGATTTGTTTTATGATTAGACCAAACACAGAAGTTTTTGTGAATTTTACTTTGTATATGCAGCTTTCTAAACTATATTCACCCTGAATTTTCTGATCACGTGGAAAAGGAGGTCTGAACCAGTCTCCTACAAATAAAAGCATCGTATCTCATCTGCCTGTTTATGGACATTTGTCTAGCATATAGCATTGCATCATAGTTCTTCATACCCAAAACTACTGATTTGATACTAGAAAGTGAACGAAAACATAAATAACKGAAGCAATGATCAATAAGTTTAAGATCTATATATTCTAATTACTACTTACAGATGCCAACGCCTTTCCAAGTGCATCACCTGTCTGTGAGCTTCCAGCACCATTTCCTCTGTTTCCTATGATGTGGAAAGTAAACCAACACTTATTTTTAAAGCTGAAGTTTTACTCTACTTTTATTATTGTATTCATTACATACAGTGAGAAACCATTTTTAAAATAGACTATACTAAGGGTGTCAATGTCAATAGAATCAATCTTCATTATATATATTTAAAAATTAAAACAACTGGATTTAAATTTAGGTGCTTCCCCTCTTAAAAAAATCAAACCAAGTATCACCAAGACAAGTTGAGGATCAACATGTTAAGGTAATTAGGATGACAAATTACTATATGTAGTATCACAGATTAATTTCAATGACATGTAAAACAGAACCCAAAATACTAAGAAACTTTTATTATTACACCTGACTCCTAAAGTGTAAGTTAACATTAAAGTGCTTGCACATTTCATTAATGCTAGAAGCTGAACTCACTGAAGATGCAAGAGCTCCTTGTGTGTTTCCTTGCTCCTCTCCTCTAATTCTGTGCTGTGCTCTCATCTTCACTTTAGAAAATCCCTGAAAGGCTCTTTATACATCAAGGTTTCTGTCACTCCTGCCATAACTCTTCACTTAGTCATATGCCAGCAACCTTGTGTGCTCTTTCACTGCAAACACCATTAAACCAAGTGGAGGTCTAAAGCCCAACTAACTGGTGACACAGAAAAGACCTGAATCCCCTGAAATATGGGCTTCACTGTAGGAGATAGATCCTCTGGAAATAAAGCTTATTTCTGCACCAATCAACTTCTGGTGTCAACAACTTTTTAATGTATGTGGGACATTCACACTAGAAATCCAAATGATGCAATGCTCATCTGATGTTTGTAGCAGACTTGGATTTTCCAGCCTTGAATTTCACATGTAGATTCATTAACTGAGCTCTGTTTAAAGATCCAACTCTAAAACATGTTCTGAAATCAAAGTCAATACAGTCACTCCAACTGAATTCTGCTTACTGAAAATGAAGCTAAGTACAAGTCATATCAAATTGAAAAGGGATATCTACAGCCATTTAATTTCTACAGTTGTATCTTAAGAGATGATGTAGTACACCATTACATCTAAAATCTTAAGGAAAAGAAAAAAATAAAATAAAACTTTGAATACAGGAGGCTGGCATTTCATTTCTGCTGCCAGTTCCCAAGCTGGTCAAGAGGGAAGAAAAGAGATCAAGACATTCCATACTTATCAAAGATGCACAAGAAACAGATCATCATCCTACATTTTGTGCTTTCTAGGTAGGCACTGAAGAGCCTAAACTAGCCACCACACTGGCTAGTCACTAATCTTTAAATCAGTTAAGGGAAGAATTTACGATACAGTTTATCAAGCTCCCTAAAGCCCAAAGAAACATTCTTCCTGCTTTTCTCCTGCACAGTATCTCAGTGATACAGCAGCAACTCTGAAAACTGTAATACCATAACCACCATAATCAATTTGTACATATACTCAGCTATGGAAGGATAATCACTGTTAGGTTAAATGAATACAGTTTCTTAAGCACAGACTTGGCCATGAAAGCAAATAGATCAGTAAGACTTAAGTTGATTGCAAACCAATTTGCTACACCTCAGCCACACTGAGGACAGAAGTGTCATAGTGGTTTGATATTCCTGATACAAGCATCCCATAAATTAAATAGTATTAATTCTGTGCACAGTACAGCCCTGATTTCCTTCCCTTGTAAAATTATCTGTAATAAAAAAATAATAAAAAAGACATGATGAACTTTTTACCCAGAATATTATCTGATCCATTGACAGGTGGAGTGTGTGAGGCAGCTACATAAGGTGAACTGCTGGTACTGCCACGATGAAAGCTAGACATTGGAGGAAGACTGGCATTTATATCTGTAGGCGAGACTGAATGTGGGGGATAACTCTAGAAAGAAAAGAAACAAACATAAGACAATTTAGTAGCCTCCAAATAGACACTGATATTTTAAGATATCTTATATACAAGACCCAGCTGTTTATCCATCATTAAGTAACTCATCCCTTTAAATGGACCACCTAACTACACAGCCACACAATTTTTTTACACAGTAGACATAAATAAAAGGACATAAATCTAATACACTGTGATTGTATTGATTGCGAGTTCCAACAACAGAGTTTTTGATTGATATTGGTGAGCAACAAACAAGGAATTAACTCTGGTAGGTAAAACCTGCACGTAGGAGCCCAAGCACTGTAACTGGGGCTGGGTAACTCACCAAGCGGTCATGCGTGGGCAGGCTGCCGTAGCTGCCGGACTGGGACATGTGGGAAGACGAGCCCCCCAGCATTCCTCCGTAACCGGGCTGGCTCATGCCGTTGGATGAACTCCAGAGGTCAGAAGAGCTGTGGGTCCCATCTTTTTTTTTTTTTTTTTTTTTTTTAAAAAAAAGAAAAGAAAAATACATTTTATGTGAAACCACTGAGTTCTCCTTTCCTCTAGAAAACTATTTTATAAGAAAACACAATTTAGCTACTCAGACAAACATCAATAGTGAAATACTGAATCGTTTATATTGTCTCTTTTTTTGCTACCACACTTGCTGTATTTATATAATAAACAAAAAACTCCACCAAYCCTTCCTTCTCCAACCCTCCTCCCAAAAACCCACCAGAGGCTTTATAGCTGAAATACAATCCAACCACAGCTGAGAAAATACCAAGTACTTCTGCTAATTACACAGACTTTCAGTAGAGCCAGATTTATATCAAGAGAGTTGATAAAAATTCCAGAGTAAAAGAAATAATAAAAAGGGGATGGAGAGGACAGATGCTTGGTTAAGCAAAGCTCACCATAAACACATAGTGCAAAACATCTATTAACCTAAAATAAGCAATTTATAGTTTAAAATACCTTAGTACCATAAAAAACATTTCATAAGCAGATTTAAATAACTGAAATGACTATAYTACATAAGCCTTAAACCCATGTGTTTCCATATAGTTTTCCTTTAGCAGCCCAAACTGAGGCGCTCTGTACGTTCCCATGCTCAGGGACTAGACCCCCAACATACTCAGAGCTTCACCAGACTACAGTACGAGCTACTTTGATGACCTGAAGCTGAGGAAATGAGTTCTGCTCTAGGTTTGTTCAGTTCAACCCCCTCCCTTTTTGGCATGCCGGACATACAGGCATTYGAGAACTTTGCCTGTTAGCTGATACTGTACAGCCGAATTCCTGAGCAGTCGAGAAGCCCTCACCTCATTTTTCTCTCTCACTGCGGTGTGCTGCTCTGCAGCCCCTACAAATCAAAGAATGAGGGATTCTGTCCATCTGGCCTGGTGTATAATCCTCTTAAATTTCAGTCAGCAATTAATGTCACACGGAAAACTTTAAATCAACAGACAGCTCCCTTCATCTAACTGTTTTAAAAGTATATAAAACTCAGCCACAAGATGTAGCACAACATGTTTAGCCGCAGTTCAGCCATTCATTCAGGGTAGCAGTGGCTAATCTTAAGATTCCTGCTGAAAGGACAAGCTACATATATCTATATTTAAAATTCATTTTACCTACCTTGCATAAAGAAAGTGCTAGCAAACATACTGCTTGGTGGTTTAGGAGATGGGTAACTTGGAGATTCTCTGTTGAAATCATCAGAACTTGGGGATGGTGCATACACCTAAAGATTGGAGACCAGCAAAAGCACGTTTTTAGCAAYATCTGGGTGTCATGAGCCAAGAAATCCAACAAACAGCATACAGGCACAGAGAACCAAATAAAAATAAAGAACAGTAGAGCAAGCTGCAGCATTTGTTGCCCTTGTTTTATTTGCTCTTTAGCAAGTTGCTGCAGTACAGGGGAACCACAGGAGAACGATCCTAGCACCACGCTTCCTGGTGTGCCAACACCCCCAGGTGGCCTGATAAATGCCTGAATGCTGATTTTGCTTTCTAAGCGCAGAACTCGCACAGACTTGTTGCTCAAGATAAAAGAAAAAAAAAGATAAAACAGCTGCCCCCCCCCAAATTTTATTTTAAAACAACTACATGCCTGTTTGAATATTTAATTAGCTGGCATCCCCACAATCAGAAAGGAAAAGCACATCCAATGGCAAGTGGGAGGATTTTAATGCAACTACTGTATCATCCATTCAGGAACTCATGTGCCTTTGTAAACTCATCCAAAATGTATGTAACGTAAGCACACGGCCTGTGGAAAAATTTTAAAACTGCAGTCTCTAGGCCAGAATTTTTTTTTTATGCTGGCCTAAAGAAAATCAGCATCATCCATTTTTATCAGTGCAATACTCATTTTTAATTAAATTTTTTGGAATGAGCATTCTGAACTTGTAAACAACCAGTTTTCTCAACACCTTGAACTACACAGGAGGCCAAATAAAGATAATGATTACATATTTTTAACTGCAGTCACTCTAAAAGATGGTATTTCCTTATAGGAGTACTTTCAGACAATATACTAAATACTGCAACATGATTAGCATACTTGATATCAATTAAAAAAAAAGCAAATTAACAAATACAGCCGCAAAGAACACACAAAACCCACCAAACTAGAACATTTAAAGCAAAGCATCCATTTGCTACRAAGCAAAAAATGTGGTATTTTTATTTTATTTTTGTATTGTTCACCTTACTTTTACATACTTAGTGTTTCAGATAAACACATTTTTTAAAGTTTTAAACTTGAAAGCTTATACAGTGCAACCTCCAYACTGCGTAATTCTGAAGTGAATATTTTTATCCATTCCTATGCAAATATAGGCATAAGTCTAGACCTACAACGTTTAAGTCCCTCCCTTTCCTTCACAGCATGCTGTTTCCGAGTGGAGGGAAGGGACAAGCCAACCAGACAGCCGCTGCCCTGCCAGAAGGGCGAGCGCGGCCAGGGCCGAGGGTGCCCCGGCGCTCCCCGAGGGGCTGGCCTGCCGCTCCCTCCYGCTCGCCGGGGAGTCCCTACGAGGACACAGGAATTAAGCTGGGGCGTATTTGCCAGCGGCAGCTAACTGGTGAAAGTGGCAGGTAAAAAGACACCTGATAAAAGAGCAGTCAGGTGGAAAAAACAGGATCTTTAATTATATGTTTGGTTTTACGTTTGATTTTTGCATCAAAACAAAGGGAAGAAGTGTTAATTTAGAAGCAAAAGACCATTTTGGGGGTGGCTTTTGTCCAATATTTTTCTTGGAAATTTTAAATTTCTGGAATACACTTAAAATAAAGATGCTTACCAAATCTGAGTGACAGAATGACAATATGTTATAAGCAAAGTTAACAGTACATATGTATTTACTACATAGGAGGAATGCATGTATATTCCGTGCCTCAGACAAACTTTAACAGAAATGTCAGTCTGTCAATTTGTAAATACTCATAGTCATAAGACTACAAACATATTAGACAAAACTGGACTTAATTTACATGTTCTCTGTTGTGCAGAATAACACAGCATATGCTAGAGCTGACGGTTAATCTATCACTGTCACAGGACAGCAGTGGAAACAAAGCTTTATGACATTCAGCATTGACATAAAGATTCACATTGATTAATGTGGAATAACGTACAGTGACAAATTATACTTCTTTTAAACTGTAACATTATCAATAAAACTTGTAAATACAAACTGAAATTTCAACATTTTATATAATTTGATGATTTATAAAAAGTGATTAAATAGCATCTCAAAAGTGAAATTAAATTAAAAAAACACAACTTCTATAAATATACCCTTTACAGATACACATGTACAAGCCATTAACATAATAAAAATGTTATGAACTATATCAATGTTAAAGAGGCCCTTCTAAACAGCTACATGAAAGTTGTAGCACAGACGCATAACTTCATATAGTTTCTACTTGTTTTGGTACCTTAACTATAGCTTGCAAAAACATAGCTGCAATGTTATGAAGCTGCACTTGTGCCAGTCTAGATTTTTTAGATCAAAGAGTTCTTGCGGCAAAACACAACTGATGTGGTCTCAAAGACTTCATTAACTCCAGATGTGGGGAAACAGCCAGCCAATTCCACAAAAGGAGCAAGTCTCTTTTAGTTACAATCAGAACTACCCACAAATTAAAACCAGGCCTCTGATGTCATCTGATCACCTGCAGATGAGCGCCAGGTTTTTTTCTGGTTAATGACCTAATCATAATTTTAAAGTTGTGTTACTACAAACAAAATTCAAAAGCAGAGAAGAAAATTTGCTAAGATTAAACTAAGGTCCACAAGATGCAAAATACAAATTTTTAAAATCAAAAAGTTGACAACAGAGGAATGATATTCTGTAGTTAGGAAGAGCTGCGTTAGGCTGGCGGGTTCATTCCCTCCCGAAGTGCTGTGCACACGAGGACCCGGGCCCAGCCGAGCGGAGCCGCCTCGGCTGCTGGCCACGGGAGGCCCGCAGAGTGGCTACGGTGCGAGGGAACCTGGGCTCAAGTTGGAGGTGTTCTGCTTTGCCACAGCTGAGCACTTATAAATACGATGTGGCTGCTCAAGACGTCCTCTTTTAGCTGTTAAACTGATAACATTGACATCCATGGGGCAAACCATTTTTTCCTGGCTGATGCTTCTGTTAAGATAAGGAACATTGCTGGAAGTTCACCACATCTAAAAAGTCTCCTTGGAAGACAGTTCTCTTCAACAGGTTGGAGAGGAGCCCATCTCCCGACCCCCTTCCACACGCTACACCCCAGGCACAGGATGGGTCTCCACACTGCTGGGCACACCGCTCTGCGACTATGAATGGGAAATTCCCTCCAGAAAAACACATGCCAAATACAGCTTTTTGAAAGACTGATCAAGTGGAGGACTTGACTCTTTTTTGGAGCTGTGCTAGAACATACACTAATCCTCCAGCCGTTAATATTTCTGAAGGCTAGATGGCCTCAGCAGAGGGAAGTGGACAAATGAGCTGCAAAGGACATGAAGGCGGAGATCCATTTCTGCCTCTTTCTCAGCCTGAGCTGTTTCCCGTTTCTCCAGTCGGAAAGGCAGGATGATGGCTTGATAGCCAAGAAATACATATATATTTTTTGGAAGTTGAAATTGACTTCCAGAAGGTAAGACTGAAAGGACATCATCCCTGCTAGATCAGGTTTAAACAGAACATACACATCTAGTTCTCAAACCTGCAGTTATCCTCAACATATTTAACGAACACTATCATAAAAGCTAATCATTTAAAGACTTAACAAATCTAAAATGTATCAAAGGATTATGCAATGTGCTTTTACTTTATAGGTGCCAATAGCACGAACATTACTCTGAAGATCTGAGTTTACCAAATTTTGCTCTGTTACAAGTAAACTTTATATAGCACTTGTAGTCCTCCAATTGGCATACTTTTTCTCAGGCAATTTTCCCTTAATCTGTTTCAAATTTTTAAATATTTACCAATGTTTAATATTAATGTTAAGGGCACACTAAAAAGTAGGAATGAAGCAATCAAAATTTACTTCAGATGAGCTCATGCTGTCTCAAGTTAAAGTCTCCCATCATTCATGCTGTTTATGAAATTAGGAATTGTGCTACTCATTTAAGTCTAGTTATTAACAATTCTTGGAAGTTCAGGAAAATATTAGCATGCAGCTGCAGACAGACAATATTCTGAAACCAGCAGAAATGGATAACCAATTCTGCAGCTTGCAGACTCTGCTAACTGGCCTATCTACATTCCAGCTGCATCAGTCATGTACTGAGCAAGTGCACGCTGATGAATGATTTGTACATGTGGCAAAATTTTACAGTGTATTATCTGCAGGTTTTGTGGCAAAAACTAATTCTGCTGAAAGGCAGCTCTGGGAAAAGGAAACACTATTTTCGTGTTTATTATACTTCTGCTGAAAGCATGAGCTACAGGAATGTAGAATGCTAGCTACAGTTTTCCACTCTTCGCTTTAAAGTAGAGGCAGAAGTTGCCAAAAAAATCCATTTTTGGTTAGCTAACATTTAAGCAAGACAATAAACTGAAGAACACCATAATAAACAAGATCCAGCATATCATGTCCTAAATTCTGCTTTCTGTTTCCAGTACCAGGTGTGAGGTTCACATGTTTAAATCCTCTTCTCACAGCCCAGAAGGAAAATAAAACACTCCTCAGAGAGCACAGAACAGTCTCATCTGCAAATCCGCCCATAATTTTTAGGGATGGTATAAAATTCAAATTCCTTGAAGTAGCTAGACTGAATACCACCTTAAATAAACGTTTATGCGGTTTAGGCATGCTATACACACCTATCTGAGTATTTTTGAAATGCAGAATCCTACTGTAATGATACCTAATAAGCAAGCAGTAAGCCACCACCTTAAGGTCTCATTAAAAAGTGATAGGCCAACTTGCTGAAAATCCAAATGCAGTATACAGAAACATGTCTGTCTGGTCTGTCTTTTTTTTTTTTTTTTTTTCTTTTTTTTACTGTAGTGTGGGGCAGAGAAGGGAGGGACAAGAAGGTGGGGCAGAAGGAACATCACCAGAAATAAATACTTGCATATGTCTGCAGAATCTTTTTCTAATATATTTGCTAAGTAAGCTCTCTTCCTCCCACTTTTCAGATTCAAACTACACTGTCGCTAATTAACACATACAGCTGAGTCTTTAGAAATTCCTGTTAAAATTCAGAAATTGTAAGAAAACAAAAAATGAGGATAAGTTAAACTAATCTGCCTGTTTCCCGACCTGCTCACCATTTATCAGAAAATTATTACGGCTGTGATAGGAATGCCTATCACCAATACTGACTGCAGTAGTAGATATGAGGCAGTCTTTAGCTTTTGTTTATCTTTTCTCTGAACTCACCAATACTCTCAGTTTCTGCAACTCAGCTGCTACGTTTTTACAGACGGACTTCAACACGCAAACTTACAACACGCAACACTTACAAAAGCAAACACGCTGCACAGACGGCTGCACRCTGCTCTTCAGCGCTCTCGTTTAGGGAAACGCGGCCCCATCCCGCGTGGCACCTGATGCCATCGCTGGCCGCGCCGCGGCCCSGGGGACCGCTCACCCACGCTGGCAGCGGCGCTCAGAAAACGCTCTGGGCTGACGCATCCCAACTCGTGGCGCGTTTTGGGGGAGCGGGGAGGGGAAAGGCGAGGACAGCGCAGAGCAGAAGAAAATCTCGCTGACCAGGTTTTACAGCAGCTCCTTGTTCAACGTCCGCAGCAGCGTACCCCTAGAGATTCTCCAGATGATCTTGTATTTGTCCCGACTTACAAATGTTAGCTTTGACCTTGTCTAAGTTGCTGTGGGCAGCATATGGTACAGAACACGTTTAATTGTACTTTTCTCCCTGTATGCTAACTAGTCCGATACTAATAAAAGCAGAATTGAATCACTCTTGTTAGCACCTGGTTACTCTAAAACTTACAAACTGGAAACATTTCATATTGATGTTAAAAGACTTGGTATGTTATTTATTGCATAACAGCTACAAAAAAAAGTGTACTGTCATGTCACCTAAGCATTATACAGTGTTATTAAATATGCATCTCAATGTTATAACTCAAAGAATGATGACTGCAAAACAGGCCACATTGCATCTACTAAAAATACACCCACATACACGTGTATGCATAGACAGGCGTACACACACACATTAAGTGGTCTTCTATGCTCTAAAAACTCTCAAGAAACCACATTTCTCCAACCATTTCCATGTAAGCTAGCTTACAAAACAGAAAGCACTAAACTTTAAATATTTTCAAAAGTGCACCTCTTGTGAATTTTGTACTCCCTTCCTTAACAGTTTTTGTGGCAACTTACTATGATACATACAATAACTCCATTGAGTAAAGTGCTCAATGAAATCTTTGCCTAGGCTGAGAAAACATAATATTTATTCATTAATAAAACACAATTRCATGTAGATCAGTGTATCAAATTAACCCATGCTATGCACAGAATGCAATACTGTGTAATACACTCACTAGTCTGTTCTCATATGAAACAACAGTCATAGGTAATTAAAAATATAATCAATACTGTTTCTTAAAATGATTTGATTTTGGAAGGGATAACTGACATTACTCATTGGGATCAATTTTAAAATAATGCTATGGTAGGACTGTAAGATCTCTTCAAAAATACATTTAGAAAATAAACAATTTATTTTTAAATGCTCTAATGAGCTGAGAAAGCAGAAAAYTCGCTTATTCTTTAACTTTTATCCTTTATGCACAAACAAGGAAAAGAAAGCTTCCTACTTAAATATTATTTTGGTGCCCTTGATTACTATAAAATTTAAACAAAACGCACAACACTGAATGATGACATTTGCTTAATTATTTACCAGTTTAAAAAAATGAATGATCTTTGAACTGTTAAAAAGYGTCATGTGCTATTATTTTCCCCTCAAAAATGTGAGCTATTATTTTTCCTCAAACATCTGTTCAGTATTTTTTTTAACATGAGTTGAAAGTTTTGATTTTGTGTCTATAGCCTAGTTTTGTAGAAATTAAAGGTACAACTTTAAAATTTTTTTTCTGTACTTTTCAAAATTTGTCAACTACATGAATTAAACTTCCCTCTTGTAGGCCTTTGAAAAATTAAGAAAATAATTTTGTGCATATCAACAAGTGAAGCAAAAAAAAAAAAAAAAAAAAGACTGAATTTTCTGGATCAGTGTAAGCACCTTATATTCTTTCCATAAGGGATTAAGATCTTTTCTTTTTAAATTGGGAAGGATTTCTTGAAATATATGCATTTTATAATACCTAATGCATATAATGGTAGAATTTTACTTCTTGGTAAGGGCTTTGCAAGAAAAAATAGCTTTCACTTTCATATGTCTCTTCTAAAATCTAAAACTTACCAATTGTTACATAAATTAGATCTCTAACAGATTAAAAAAAAAAGGACTTTTAAAACTTTTAATTTATGTGTCAATGCACATGAAACCCTCTATTAGGGTGCTTAGAATCTTGGGTTTTAGTTTAATATTAAGCTATATTCCACCTTACAAAATTAACATTTGAAAAGAATGTAACATCAGATAAAAAGTTTGAAACACTGCATTTTCTATATGTCATTTCCCACTTGTTTTGCTTGTAAATAAGTCAGATTTTATGTACATCAGTGGATATCAAGGGATGTTGATATCCAAAATCTAATACAGCAATTCAAATAAAACACACACAAAAAAAGCTTAAACAATGAAGCAGATACCATTAACTCCTAATCGATCACGCAGTACAACTAAAAGTAAGACACATCAATATCAGGGTAGGTACTGTTTTCTAAGTAGGGAAAGATTTATACAAAGATTTGACACACATACTAAGATGTGCTTAAAAAACAGTAATATAAAAATCAGACTGCCCAAATCACATATCCTGCTTCTRTTTATTTAGATTAATCAATAATTTATTTGAAGTTGCAAAATTCCTGGGAGAGAAAATGCTAAAAGCTAGTGAGACAATAAAAATTTAAATAAAACCTCAGGCAACATGATATAGGAGCATCATATGATTTGTCATCTATTTACTAACTCTTCAAGCTCATAAAGGTCACCTCTGACCCATAACAGGCACATGCTATCAATTTTCAAGCCATGCTCCCCTACAGTACCAGCACTTCCATCCACTATATGCCTGGAAATACTTAATAAGATCAAAGCCTTCTCTCCTGCTACAAGAACAAAGAGAAATGTTGTAATAGAGCGATCTGTGCTCGAGAAAGAATAAAATCAAAACTCCATGCAAGTTTTATTCCCTTTGCTCCAGGGGTACTGTATAGTTAATTTTACTTAAGTCTTATATATATCTTCACATAAAACTTCAAACAGACTGTTTTAGCTTAGGAGTAGACATGAAAGAAAAATAATTTCATATTTGAAAGACAGCTGGCATTTATACCAAAGGAAATGAAATAGAGACCAGGCAATTTTGCTCATTCTCCTAACCCCTCTCCCAGTATCTTTCGTGATTCAAAAATCTGATACAGATCATCCTTAATGAATGTAAAGATCCATAGTTTAATTAACCTTGAACAAAAGTTTTGCAAAAAGTTTACTCATAGGGGAAAAGCTCATATGTAGGCCCATGGGAGGAAAACATCAGTCAAAAAAAAGAGAGAGAGAGAGATCAGCACCTCCCTCTTCCTATTTAATCTGTTATTTTTAATAACAGAAGAAAGCCAAAACCATATGCAACAAACGTTGAAACAAACTACCGTACTGTAGTAAATTTATCAAATTATACTCCCCCCTCCTTTTTAGGAGCTGCAACATTTTTTTCCTGCAGTGGATGCAGTAAGATTTTGATTATTGCAGAATCCTGCGAGCGCGAAGCGACAAGCCCCGGGGCAAGCCGCGCTAGGGCGCGCGGGGGGCCGCCCGCTGCTCGGGGCCGCCGCAGCGCGGGGCTCCACGCGCGATCAGCGCGGGGCTCCACGCGCGA
>NW_028186149.1:5077713-5089684 GCF_003343005.1 Rhea americana
CCGCGCAGCCCCCGCGCAGCCCCCGCGCAGCCCCCGCGCAGCCGCCCGCCCCGGGAAGAACAAAGGCGCCGCGCGCGCGGCTGCGCTAGCGGAAGCCCCGACGGCTCCGGCCGTCACACGCGTTCTCACTTTACCGAATCGCCCGAAATTTAACACGCATCGGCGTGAGCGTGGGTGAAAGCAGGAGCCCAGCTCCCCCTGCACATCCAACGCAGTTTTGTACAAAAAAGGCAAAGCCCAGCGCTCCCCTGTGCCTGCACAAGCAGCGCAGGGCGAGAGAAGGAAAACAAAACACGAGCGCTCCCCAAGACATCGCGCAGTGTGACAGAGGGCAACTTGCGGCGCAAAAACCCCTCRGTGCTCGCACCTCATCTGCGACCGCCAGGTCTTTCTCGCACTCGCTACCGCGCAGTGGCGTTAATCAACTCTGAGCGCCGCGGAACCGCGGTCTCCGCAGGAACCCGCTGGGCGCTTCACCGAGTTCCCAGCAGGTCGGATGCGGACGCCGATCCGGCCAAGAAGGGGTTAACGCAAAACGCCACTTCCCCACCTCCGCCCGCGGGGACCGCCAATGCCGAGCGCCGCCTGCCTCCTCCGCAGGCAAGGCTGCGGGAGCAGGAACACGGCGAAGTTCGCGGGGAGAGCCAGCAAGCCGCCCAAACTTGGGTCATTCTGCCAAGGCTTTGCGTGTCCTGCAAGTCTTTTAAACTAAGAMGTCTGAAAGAGTAACAGACTACAGTTAAATGTCAGGATCAGGCAAAACTCTTAGTGGGTCTTTTGTATAATGCCTGTCCTCAGGACACCGCTGCTGCACGGTCTGCAAGCATGCACAAGTACACACATCTGTAAGCGCACGCAGTTACGCATACTGACCCCAAAACATCCACGCTTTTGTCTTCAAACACTTTTTCAGTGAACTGTTCCAATCAATATGACATTTAAAACTACTGTTTCCAATGTCAGAGTATGCTGACAAAGATATCCTGATTTTTAAATGAATTGAAAAAAAATTGCATTTTTACTTCAAGTAAAGCTATACATCTAAAGCTGTTTATGCAGTGCCTTAAAAGCACGTGCTATCTGAACTGAACCATTTGCCAATACAAAAGACATAGCAGCAGCTGCAGAAAAGAATATCCCTGTACTTGAGACTATTAAAATGCCAGGCCTGCAGAGCGACTTGCGGCTTCCCTCTTCCCCTGGGGACCACAGAGACCCATTTCAGGCCCCGGAGAATCTGCGAGCAGCTTTGATTTGCGGCTAACAAGGCCCTGCCTTCCATCTTCTCACTAACACTCGGGAGTGCACAGATGAAAGGCAGCGCAACATCCTCAGACCCTTGCACGCGCCGCTTTGCATCGTAGGCTAGACTGAAACTCGTCACTTAGACTAGTGTATAACTTAGGGAGGAAAAAACTCTAAATACTGAAAAAAGTGCTTTCAGCTCATGAGAGCTGGCAAAATAAGAGAACGTTCTTTCTGAAATGATTCAAGCATGCAAGGGACTCAAATCATTAAAAATACTTCCACAATAACTAAATTCAGTTCTTTAAAGTTAGGATCACCATTCGTAATAGCTAGTGCACCTCCATGCACACGTGCTCAGTTTTCAAAATGGTTGTGCTTGGGATGAAGGGCAAGATCCAGTCCCCACTCAAACACTAGAGCAGCATGCAATTGTATTTAAAAAATTGCCTAAGTGTTAAAATACACAATGTGAAAACCTAACTGTACTACATAGTGTGTTTCCTTTTCTCCTCCTTACAGCAGTCTGCTCATTACGTACTTCTAAAGAGCAGCTGCAGTGAAAAATATATACATAACACTGACTGAGAATACTTACTAACAAAATTAGCTTTTATCTGTACAAGGAAATCATTGACGTTTACCATCATGCATGGTAATAAATCAAYTGACTGAACGAAGCCACTGCAAACGCTGTCTACATCTGTAGACAAACTATCCTAAAGACAGGTGCCTTCATAACGATTCGATAAACGAGTTTGCTCCTGAATTACTTCCCAACAAATCAAAAGGACATCAATTTCATTTCACCAAAAAGGAAATTAGTTGTCCTACCCTCAGTTCCATGAATGGGAATAACATCTTAGCGTACCATATTGCAAATTTATCATTGTATCTGCTTTACACAGACAGCACTAAAATACTATTTCTCACAGTACGTTAACGAAGTTTATTCAACTTACAGGATCAAGTCATAATTCCATCAAGCATATCAAACTTCACCCCACAGAAGGTTATTTTGACCAAAATGGATGAAAAATAGGTATAAGGCTGAATAATTTGAAAAACTGCACAAAAACTTAGCTGATGCTGTTGTTGCTAAAAACTCTGTATGTGCAGGAAGTGCTACCACATAATTATTCCAAATACTTCCAAAGCCCAAAGAAAATTTTTTGTTTTCTGGATGCAATTTCTTTTAATCCCCATTTAAGCTGAGCAACAGCTGCTCTGAAATTTGTTTTCTTATGAGAATCATGTTACAGTGAAATGAATCATAGCCAGATCAGTGATACTGTACTCAATACAGTTGTTTACTCCATTTTTCCTTGGTGACAAGTCAAGGGTTAATCTTATGACTCAGCCTGACAAAACAAGTCAGCTGGAGACGGCCAATTTTTTAAACTTGATTTCAGACAGACATGTCGTCAGCAGAGGAGCACTGAACTGATATGCACTTTGTAGCCTGAATTGTTTCCACTCATGACCCTGTAGTGTGTGTCCAAAACAATAAACTGCCTGTTTCACTAAGTATATAGATTATGAAATCTGATGCAAAGTGAAATACTGACCTAATTATAAACCAAACCACCTGTATAAGAATATTTTCAAAGATCATTTGCAGACTAGAGATCTTTCATATGAACTACATATTCACTCTAAAAACATAAGCTTTTATGTCAAATAAAATTTTGTCCAACTTGCCGGAACCACAAAACAAATACACAATAAGCATATATAACAAAACATACACCCTTTCTGAGATCATATAGACCACTGAAAATCATCTTCCTGCTGTGCCAGAAATACTTAGGCATGCTAGAAGCTCCACATCCAAGAGCTATCCCCAGCCAAATATATTCCACAATAAAATTAAAATATCACTATACTTTAACAAGCTTATTGCTTTTTTGTCATAGTTATTGCTGCAAACCGGTCTATTTGACCACAGCAAGGGGCAAAACCTTTACAATGAATTAGCTGCAACTAAAATTTAAAGTCCCTTTCCCACCAACAGCCGCTGTCACATGTTAGACAGGATACACAAGGGTCCCACGGAGAGTCTGCCTGCCCAAACCCTTCCGAAAACCGGTGCCTTACCGCACCCCAGCCCCGCTGCTGCCGGGGCGCCAGCTCTCCCCCCCTTGCAGCCCGGCTCCGGGGTGGCTCCCCGCTCCCCACGCCGGGAGGCGGCGGCGGCTGGGCCCTCCGCCCGCGCAAGCGCCCCGCGCCTCTCCGGCCGCAGCGGACAGGGGAACAGAGGTTGCACAAGCGATCCAGCTCTCACCAGTTTTAAGAAAACCAGGCCCCGAGCAGAGGAGCCGGGCCCCAGCGGCCGCCCCACTGGGATAACGGCGAGGACGGGGCCTACGGCACACGAGCTCGCACGAAACTGGTCCCACTGCAGAACCACCTGCTGCTCACTAAGAAACACACAGTAACTCGACTGAGCTACTTCTGTTGCAACAACTCTGAAGTAACTTCTAGGAGTGTTAGAAATCCCAACGTAATTTTTTGTTTTAGAGTAGGTTATGATGATTAACCAGAACGCGGGCAGAGCGAGGATGCGTTCGCRCAGCCACGAGCACACTCGCTTTCAGGCCTTAGGAGTCGGATCTAGCTGCTCGGAGCAGAAAACAGAGTGTTTACTGCACAGTCCTTTATTTACTCCCCCAGTTACATAAATGTTATTTTTCTCAAAGCCCTGAAAGTATTTCCTTCCACTGTCACCCAGCCACTAAGTAAACTGCCCAGTTAAAAGACGCACCAGATGAGCTTTATGGCAGGCAATTTTAAACAACCAAGTAAATTTTTACAGGAAAAAYAAAAGATCACAAAATCCACAGGAAGTATGAAGCAAACTAGTTAGCTCATCTGTGTCACAGGTAGCAGTTTGGTAGCCTGAGTGTGATTAGTATCAAATGCCATCTGTTGTTTTTACCTGTCAATAAGTTGAGGGTCTTTTTTAATACAAATTTCCAGTCACATATGACAGGTTCAAATGAATAAAAATATACTCAGTTTATTTAACAGGATATATAACTAGCTACTACCAAGCTAGTAGAAAGCAGTTTTCCAAATAAYACTGAATTTTAGTTGATTGCATTTTTACACAGAAGTTTTGCTGGAATGGAAAAATGAGGAAAAAGGGGGGRRRRRAAGGTAGCATTGTCCACCATCTTCCGAATCAAACCCCAAACTATTTACTTGAAGAAATTTTTAAATTTGTTTCAAAATTTTTCAAATACCACTTTGATAGGTAACACATGATAGGTTTCATTATTGTGCTGAAAATATTAAGTACTTATTTCYTTTTTTGAAAACCCCTATAGGAAACTCTTAACTAAAAAGTAAATATGTTTGCTATCCTGAGAAAATAACTTACTCCACTAGAAGCCCAATAATCACCAACTTTAAACATGATAAAAACCTGGTCAATATGAAAATGTGATTAGACTTTAAGAGAACTTTACAGCTTTCTGAAATGATTGTTCCTGTTTGTGAAACTTGTAAAAGAGAACTTGAACTACGAATYTTTTCACATCAACTCAACATGGCCAAGAAAATTTATTTGCAAAATTAGAACGTGATTGAGGGGTCCCTCTGCTGGTCCAACTTTAGTATCATTTAACTTTTATTTCTGTACTGAAGTACAGCATATTTTGCACTTCTTGTCTCTCTAAACTGGTTAACATGCAGCTACAGCTGCATTTATATCATCTCCCTGTAGATGGCTCCATAGTCAAAATCTGCATCCGCACACACACTTTTTGAATTTATTAAATAATTCAGCCTCAGACAAGCTTTAGAAGACTGTATTTCAAAATGCAGGTAGTTAGTCGTGCCTCCACATACATTTTCTCTGCATTTCCCCCTTTCTTTTGTACTCCAACTTGCTGCTTGGAAAAACTCTGTTGCAAATGAAGCTGAAAGATTGWTCAAAAGCAAAACAAGCAATCCTTCTGCTATCCACAGTTAGGAATCCAGCTGGTATTTTCCTGTGTCTAAATCCTGTAACTAAATTCCCAAGATTGCACAGCCTGTTTTCTTTACAAGTTTTGACTTCCCAACTAATTAAGTGACACTAAAACAATATATAATTTAATTCAATTTGTGTGTGTAAATTAACATCATCATCTGCAATTCTTTTTGAAGATGCAGTGCTTTATTTTCAGCACTATTCCTTAAATATATAAATATGTATATATGTACATAATTTTTATATTGCCTCTGATGCCAGAGTGCACAGTCAGAGCCAAAGCAACCTGTCCAGCATTTGTACYGATCAAGCACCTGCAAGGAAGCAGCTCCGTTGAACAGGACAACACACGCAGAAGCCTAACAGGACGCTGCTGCTCGCTTCCCCAGCTGACTTCAGGGATTCCAAAAACCTTCCCACCAAGACCACAAGCACTACCAAGCAAAAGATACTACAAAACAGTCTTCAAAAAAGCTGTTATCCTTATCTACTGTTACAAAACACCACATTAATTTATGGTAACGGATGCACTATCTTTGAGGTGAAGTAGTAGTTGCTGTAGTTCCRTATAAATTCTCTGTAAAATTACACAAACTGCAATTTATTCATATTTTTTCAGAYAGCAATTTTAGAGCTATGTATAGATTTAAGATTCTTCTATACAGATCTCCACTCAAATGATGAGCATCTAACATGCTCACTTTGGTATGCCGAGAAAGCTTAAAAACAAGTAACATTAATGTTATTAACTCTAACAGAACTTGCCATGAATTACTTAGCAGTTTAATGATAGCTGAACACTTTTCACTTCTCTTCTATAGCAAAGATGATGAGATGTYATAATCTGAAGTTACTGCTGTTTTCAGATCAATTTCAAATAAAGCCAAAACTGRAAAGAATTACAATAATATAACCAGAAGACCAGGTCCTAAAGAWATGAGTTAAGAAACTGCTTGATAATGGAAACAATCATTGCTTAGAAGACTGTAAAGTCTCAAAAATTACTTAATTTGTAACAAGACTTAAGGCTTGGTTTTGTACATTTGCTTGTTGCTCCACCTCCGGATGAGGAGCAAGCGCCTTCGCTGAAGACACTGCCTTTTGAATCAGGCCACAGAATAAGGATAGAGTAGAGCAGCAGAAGTTGGAAGAGGAGACTGAATCACAACCCAAAAACCACAAGGTCTGTGTTACGTTGTCCATACAGATTTTGTTTGCCTGCTTTCATTATTTAAAATTGTCTTACAAAACACAGSACAGTATCAAAGACAAGGGGCAGGTGAGCTACTACTGTCTTTGCAAGCGTGAAGACATGAATGCTAGTTGGAGAGTATCGCTTGACTGCCCGAGGCAGTTCAAAACAGCTCCGAACAAACGCTCAGCACTGCCTTTCATATTTTGACACCACTGCCAGCGAATGGAAAGAGTCCTGAGGAAACAACTGAAACAAATCTCACAAAAAAACCCCACCACAAAGTCAGTTAAGCACCACAGAACGAGACTATCCAGAAAGCTCCCAAGGTTTCATTCGGACGCGCGTTTCTGAGGAGAACCACAGACTTCGTCAGATTACTCTGCGAACGCGGCTTTACACCAGGCTATTTCAACACACATCCAACTTTCTACTACGGAGGATAATCCTCTAAAGAAAGTCTGCTCACCTTGGTGAATGTTATATTATTTTTAATACAACCTAACTATTAACGTATCAAAAACTGGGCTTCAGATGAATAYMCTGAAGTCTGGATCATTTCCCACACACACACACGCACACWTCAAATAATCTCCCCTTGCTGCTTGGGGAAGGGCGGAGGAAGGAGGGAGCATGGAAGATCCATTACTCTCCTTCTGATCCCTTCAGGCCCCATTGGTATCTTAAGATCTCTCAATACATTTCCCAAGCTCACTCTTTAAAAACTAATGTGCTACAAAAAAATGCCTATAGTATTTAGGAGATAATTCTGTGCATGCAAACCAACTTTTTACCAGCTTCTGTTAGTAAAGAATTCCTGCAATAAATTAGCATGCGCACGCACATGCACACACACACCTAAAATATATATGCATACTGTAGAGGGTGATAKATGGGTAACATCTATAATCAATAAGTTATCTTAAATGTATTGCTAATTTCTATTAAGTTTGAATTTAGAAACAGATCTCTGCAACTGGAAAGTGTTCATTTGACAATCTCCTAGCAAATAACTGGCAATCAAAAGCTGAACATTAACTGATAGCTTCAAGTGCTATGGAAACTCTAAAATATTCTGCATCTCAAAATAGTTATTAGAAATGGCACTACACAGAAAACAAATAGGTATTTGTGCCTGTGCGCCACAACTGATTTTCTGTCATAGGCATCAACACAGCATGTATTTCGGGTTATTTCTTAGTTGATACGAGGCCAATTAAATGACAAAAGAATGATCACAGACATTTGCAGGATTTCTCTTGGAGTGATTACTGCATGCTAGCTATTGGTTATGGTGCTAATCATAAATAGTCCGTACGGGATATTTTCGGGTGCACAGGCAGGAAGCGCGCGCGCCGCGTTGGCGCTCCGGGGACGCCCGCAAGGAGCCTGCGGGCTCCCGGCGCGCTCTCCGCTGAGCCCTGCTCCTCTCCCTTCTCCCGCTGCAGACGGAGCCGCTCTCCAGAAACACCGGCCCTACGCTCTGCACAGTTTG
This sequence comes from Rhea americana, assembly GCF_003343005.1. Classification (NCBI taxonomy): domain Eukaryota; kingdom Metazoa; phylum Chordata; class Aves; order Rheiformes; family Rheidae; genus Rhea; species Rhea americana. The sequence continues at coordinate 5,085,622 of NW_028186149.1, forward strand.
TGCTTTACCGATTACGTACTGATTTCAAGTCACACGATGTYATTGCTGTTTCTTGGCTCAGTTAGGGTAACTTCCACAATCAGAGAAATTCTCAGAAATAACACAGGAGCTTCGAATCGCTGAAGAAAATGTAGCTGTCACTACACAGGATTTTTTTCCTCTGCTACTGTAGTATAAACTGCACATAGATATCCTTTCGTTCAATCAAGCCTCGCTCAAGTTAACAGTAAGAAGAAATAAACAGTAGATGCTTAGTTTTTTTCCTCCCTACAAAGCTTTAGATTTAGTAGTTTGGTTACAATTTAACATAAATGCTTGCATGTTAACATTTAAAAGCTTTGGGGGGCAATGACTTGCCTCTTAGACAACTTAAGTTAGGAGAACCTAATACATTTGCCTGGAGCATTTAAAAAAAAAAAAAAAAATAGAGCAAAAGCACAAGTTTAGATTTCCAGTTGCATTTTGAAAATAACTGAGGAATTTGTTAACATTTTTCTTCATAACTATTTTTATTTTAGGCCCTACAAAAGCAGAAGGGGAAAGGTAATATCAAAACAAGCAATTTTTGAAAATATCATACACATCCAAGAGAAAAAGATACACACTGGAGGAAGACTTTTTTAAAATCCTTATTCTTAAAAAATATGTACATTGTAAATTACAATTACYTAAGAAATATCAATTGATATGGGAGCCCTATACTAAAACAAAATATTGCAAAAAACTTTCAGGAAGAAATGATTTTTTTTTAAATCAGATTTGTATGTTATTTAACATTCATTATCTTTCTTGTGGCTTTCTATGTTACAATTAAACCAGCCAGATCGATTTTTAATCTTTGCCATAATACAAACTGATTTTTTTTAATCAAGCTATTTTAAAAATAAGAAAACACTTAAAATTTTATCTGCTTATTTTAAATTTCCCAGAATACTCAGTAATTTTTAGTTTTGTATTACTTTCCAAACAGAGCACATCTCTCATGACTTTTTTTTTTTTTGTAATCTCTCATATCACTTCAAGGCTATASTCAGGACTGAAAGCATTTAAATGTAGAGAAACAGTACTTTACAAATGCGTCATAACAATCATTGATTATTCACAGTAACAGCACTTTATTGCTGAGATTGGAACAGCGTTTAATAAAAAAATTTAATCAGCATTTTGTTGTCCTCACTCTTCATTCAGAAGAATAATTAAATGTAAAACATTAGAAAAATACTGCTTCTTAAAATTAATGCCTAGTAAGAGAAATGAGATAAATTTTTCATTTACTAAAACGATCCCTTTACCTGGCTAATGCTACTAAATATTAAAGATGTAAYGTAAGTTTTATTACTCTCCTAGAATTACAGTAATAAATTACATGAAAATTGCACTGCTATGTGTTTCAGCTTCTCTGACATTTTAAATATATTTTTGTTAATCTAGCAGAAATCATCTGCTAGTCTGCGAAGCCACCCTACATAACACACAACTGTTAAAATGCAAATTGCAAACTATTTTTAGCTACTGCTGAAGGGTGGAAAAAAAGAAAGAAAAAGAAGAAGAAGAAGAATATTCCTGGCCTCGGGAATAATGATTTGAGGCTTTGTGTTCATTTTGTTTATCAAGCAGCTATTCAGCCTCTAGTGGGGCCCAAGTGCTTATGCAAGCAAAAGCTTTTAAGAGTGCCTGCAGCTGCAGTCCTGGCTTCCAGGTAGGCTGCAGGTTCAGAGCACAGCTGCCCCGGGCTATCTATACACTATCGCAGCTCCATCTGGAAGTATGGTTAAAACAGGATTTCAGATTCAGGTTTCTGTGCATCTCGCAGGGAGCAGGGGGAGGGCGAGGGGAAAGAGAGGGAGGAGAGAAGGGGGGAGATGCAAGGACTAGGAGACACCATCCATACTTCAGGCTTGATACAGAATAAAAAGATCAGACCCATTTTGCTCCCACTACATTACAGTTGCCTGCGCAGTACGCTCTATTCAGCCTATCCGGCTTTGAGTTATGACTCATCCAAGTGCACCTGCGCCCATGTGTTAAGTACTGCCAAATAAAAGCCCAACATCCATTTACACAACAAAGAGATGTACCCCGCAAGGCAGCAGCGCTTCCCCCTCCCCGCCGCTTTGCTCTGCTCTGCGCTGGGAGAAAAATAATTCTGTCCTTCACTTCGCTGGGGATTTTACACTTCACGTAGATTTTTAAATGTAGATTCATTTATAAACAATTTTCTTCCTTTTAAGAATAAAGCATATTTAATACCACAAAACACCCCTATAGCATTAGATTATCACAGCCATTAATGATTTTTCCACCAAAACCCTTCCAACCTTTTTCATCAAAGCCCTTTATTCTCGAAGGATAAATTTTCAAGCAAAGAGGGATCAACAAACTAGTTGCTTGAAAGCTTTCCTGATGCTAGGCTGAAGTTAGGAAAGGCTTAATGAAGGCTTTAAAATCCACCAGGGCTTCACAATGAACATCTGACTCAGTGATTTATGCATATTAATAACCTCAGTCCTACTGAGGCAAGCTGAGCTGTACATGTCCTCCGAATCTTAATGTCTTCAGCTCCACTGGGATTATTACAAATGTAAATTTCTAAGATTCTCAGCTATTAATCTCTGTCTGTCCTCCTGTTCAGCAACATAATGACTAATTAAACATCAAAAGACCTGTACAGGAGATCTTCTTTGACAGCTCCTGGCCCAGCTCTCTTCCCAAGAGAGGAATTCAAATGACAGGGACAAGTGGGTAGGAGTATATGAGCAAGCTACAAATCACTGCTATGAAATCTGAAAATTACACATCCAATGTGTGTTTAGTCCTCAGGAACCACTCCCAATTACCTGGCTAGCTCTTCGTGTCCAGCAGATAGCCCTCCTAACAGTAAGTTAAATGGTTTGTATGTCAGGTAAGCACAGCATAGTTTGAGCCTAATTTGCTTACTACAAGTAAAAATTTTAGTACTTACAGAAGAAGGCAAACCGGGGGGCACCTTTCTTACTTTCTTTGTCTGTAAAGGATCTGCACACAGAAAAACAACACATTTCATCAAGCATGCTGTCTTACAGATGAAAAAGGATGAACAGCTACCCTACACTGTTATTTTCTCTCCACAATGGATTTCCTGTATTCTGATTTCATACATTTTTTTTTGTTCTGCACCAACGAAATTTGCCTTTAACCTCAGTACAAGTAGGTGTTTAAATATGTAACTCACCTACRTCCTGTCTAAAATAAAGCTTTGTTAAATAATTACTTTTGATTCTTTCCATAAGGGAAACAGTTATTCCTAAGAACACTAACACTGCAGGGAACACTGATGCCACTACACATTCACTAAGAAACACAGATTTTGAGATATATAAGGAGGAAAGGGGAATGATTATTGACAGAGATGCTTTCCCTTTCTGCAGTTTAGAGTAAACGTAGAACTATCAAGGACAAATTTATGACATACTAAAATCTGATTTATACTCTAAAATTCTACACAGTTTAGGCAATACAAAAGCTACAAATAATAGCAAATCCATTTTTGGATTTTGATAATTTCTTTTACTTTTCATAAAGTCACAGTCAAGTCATAAAGATAATACAACTCAATTTTTCATGTAATAGTAAAGTTAGAAATATGATACCTGCTTCTTTCTACCAATAACTACCTTCACATCACAAAAATAGGCAGCCAGTATCACTACTTAAATCAAAAATCTTAACTAGTTTAGTTGTCTTCCAATAAAATCCATCTGGATAGCATGCATGCAAATTAGGAGTTAGCTAATGTTCTGGAGACCAATAAGTATCTGGCAATATTATCATTTCTACAGTTGACTGAGTCTTCAATTAAAATACAGAACTTTTATTTTTCCATTTTTGTTCAGAATGTATAATCACAATTTGAGTATAAGATATGACAAGATGAAAATTAATTACTCCTTCCCCTGTGCAATAAAGGCAAGAAACTGCAGGTAAAGATATCCTCTGGAAATCTTTACTCTGTTCATTCCATATGATATGTTTGAATAGAAAATAAAAGGCTTTTTTTTTTTTTTTTTTTTTTTTTTTTGATTTT
>NW_028186149.1:5089846-5152687 GCF_003343005.1 Rhea americana
AAAAAAAAAAAAAAAAAAAAAAAAAAAGACATTTTCTCAAGTCATTGGAAACAAGACTTGAGATATCAGAATGCCGCTTTTTTTCTCCCTTTCTGTATATGCGGTACCTACCACCTGCTTGCATCTAGGGTTACAAACCTCCAGATTCAGTCATGATAGAAAGAGAAACACTGTGCTGTTAGCAGCTTAGAGAGGCTATCCCCCTTGAAATTCCCTTTCAAGCAAAAAAATATAGGGGAACACGACTCCTCTGAAAACACCATACTTGACTTAATTTTTTAAATTTAAAAATAAGCAAACATACCAAAGTCTGCAGAGTTTTCCATAAGAAACTGTTCCTTAACCAAGTATTGAGTTAGTAGAAATCAGACAATCTGGTTTGAGATTCTCTCTTAATGCCTACATCATACATTTCTTCAGCCTTTCTGTCCCTGCTAATATCACTCTCCCTGTCTAGCATTGAAAGTAATGTTGTAACAGGCACTCTGCTACTCAAAAACTTGGCAAGTTACTACTATAGTAGTGCTTCAAAGGGGCTCAAACATAAAAAACTCAAGTCTTCTCTATTAAACTCCAAACATTCTTCCAACTGCCAAGCAAAATATTTCACTGAATTTTCCTTAGATTATTCCTCTTCTGAAACAGATACGAAGAACTTCAGTGAATTCTCGCATCCTAAGAAGCATGAATACTTTCAAAAATATTTGTAAAGACAACCTCACTATTAAATGACAGTTGTCTTGGCAACAGGTTAAAAAAGGTATACAAAAACAATGTTTTTAAGCAAATACACATATATATGTAATACATAATAAAATAATACGTGTGTACTACACACACACACACTCATATATATAATTCTGAAGTGGAATTTCTATCAATAAAGATTTGAAAAACAATTTCAAGTGCATTCAGGACTTTAATATACTAGGAGTTTACATCTCTAGATAACACTGATGTTATTTCAAGAAACAATCTGCATTTGATGAAATTTGGTTTTGCGATAATCTATGGTTTCAGTTATACAGTTCCAACGAGGAAAAATTTAATATGGAATATAAGTGCTATACAAATGAGGAACATTCAAAAATAAAAAAAAATAGAGCAACCATAGTGATGTAAGATAGTAATACTGAATTATGGTAGCTTTTAACTTGGAATATCAAGTTACAGTCTCTCTTCTGGTACTAGAAAAATAATTTTTTAAAAACTTTGATGTCCAATTATTTGGAATACTGTTAGAGCATAAACAATTGAACAGCTGGCTCATTTTTGATTCCTGAACTCAACAGAAAGTCTTTAGAGGAATCAAATATTACTAGTGACTGAAACTGAAAAGACTCCATTTATCTTTAAGCATATCCAGAATAAAATGCAAATACTGTTATGATATTGTGACAACTTTTAAGCAAGTTCCTGTGTGCATATTTTACAAGGTAATTTTATTTTAGGTTAATCTACTAGTCTTCAATTGCTACAAACTTTAAAGGCATGTTGAACCAATTATAATGAACTATAATATTACCCTGAACAAAGTAACTTTTAGCATATAAAAAGATAATTGTTTCCCCTTTGTGTCTTTCCCCTGCTAAATAATGCTAATGACCTCAAGGTCAGGCATTTCCAGGAGTTAATGATGGCATGGGTTAAGGGCACTCAGCTGGTCATCAGCTCCTATCCATCTGTCATTATTGCTTTTGCAATTAAGGGTTTTATTGGAGTTTCTTGTTTTATAAGCAATACTGATCAGTGCTGAACCCAAAACGAGTGTTAAGACAAAACTCTTAGTAGTTCTAGTTTAGCTCTTACATAGCTGCTTGCTGTAATTTGAATTGCTCAGTGCAGATCAACTTCAGTTGTATAAAATGAGCTGTCAAGGAAAATAAAGTTTGAGGAAACACACCATGAATTAAAGTTTAAAAACTGCGGTACTGACCAAGAGCTGGTGAGTCATGAAGTGGTCTTCGGCGCTGATTTGTGCCAGAGAACGGGTAGTAGGGTGTTCCAGGCTTTCCTGAGGATGACAGCTGACCTGGACTTCCAAGTCCCATATCTAAGCGAAGCAGACTAGACTGCAAAATATAGAGAGTAAAGTACATTTAATCTCTAAAAAATTAAGCTGTTAATATTCCAATGTTCATAAACTATTATTTACATACACTGCTCTTGGCAGTTAGAGCCATTTATTGGGTTTTCAGGTTTTGGAGATCAAAAAACATTGTTGACTTGTTAAAATTAACATTCAGAAAATACACTATAGTGTAATTCAGAAAGATAGAGCAAGTTTGACTGTGAGCCCCCAAAACATAACCATTTGTGTTTAAAAGGTCTGAATGAATCAATTCATGCTCAAACTATAAACAAAAATCAAAATACTTTGTTCAGTTTGCAATGTAACACCTTGTCCATTGTACAATAAATAGAATTGATAAAAACTGCYAAGAGCTTATAGCGTGATATTAGGTTTTAGCATGTACTGTAAAAGCAAGACTTAAATTATATTCATAAAAACATAGCATAATTGTTCCAAAAAATCATTCTTAAACACAGACACAAGAGACAACATATGAGATTAAAGCACAGAACACAACAAATGTGACATTTTAAAATCTTCAAACCAACAATGTAGTTTCAATGCAGTGGATACAAGCATATATTAAACAGTTAAAACAGGCATTGTTTGGGTTCAATATTTCGATTTTTTAYGAAAATTAAATGAATGTTAGCAATTTATGAGATTCTTTTTTTTTTTCATGCTTAACCTTATTTTAGTCTGGAAAAAACCCCAAACAAACAAACTTGGAAATGAAACCCACACAATTGTTTCAAAAGAAAGCACAGTGCTACCAAGCATTACACTGGATGCTTCACTCAACTTTGCTCCCACGGCAATAGTCCGCTCTGCYTTACACACAGCATAAGGCACTTTGCTTATACTATTCACAAAACCAGACAGTGTTTTAAGGTCAACATGGAACCAGCCACCCTTCTGAGACAAATGATYTGGTCTTCATTTCTTTGTGCTAAGTCAGTAGCTGGGGCAGGCATCCTATTACAACTTACAAGCCCAGAATAGCCGTCAGCATCRTGGAGGTAAAGCACACGGCTGTTGCATGGAGGACAACAGCTCTGCTTGCTTGTGTTCAAGCTGCACTGACGTTACTTGATCATTGACACRCAAGATGATGAAACTGCTGACTGGATTAACATCTGTATCATAGCGAAAACKAAAAGCAGGAGGTGTCTCCTTTCAGACCCCTGGTTCTCAGGCTGACTTGCCCCTCCGCTGAAACCGCAGGCACCGGTGACAAGTTCTCTGCGCTCGCGGAGGTGATCAAGCAAGCGCACTTACAGCCCGAGCTGCCCACACATGCTGTTGCTTCCTGAGACCAGAGCAGCCTCCTGCRATATCCACAGACACCAGTGCTCCTGGTCCTCTTCACCTTTCCTTCTGAAGCCTAAATACCCTCATTTGTAAATATGTGTACACATTTTTTGGATTAAATTATATCATTCAAGCTGGTTCTTTTCATGTTTCTATATATTCTACTCTATACACCATCAGGAACCCTTGACTTGTTTCATTTTCAAGATTTATATTTTAGTGTATTTGCTATTTTGAAATTATCAACATCATTTTAATTTTTTTCTGCGATGACTTCCGAAAGATGAGTCTTTATCTCATCACACAGCTCTCAGCAAGATCCTAAAAACCTCTTAACTTGCAATACTCTGGGATTAGCAAGAGATCCAGAATTTATATATAAAATTAGAGACTATATACAAAATATCATTTTATGATGAAATACTCTTTGTCAGAATTTTTAATATAGCACTCATTGAAATTAGAAAACTTTATAAGGAGTCAGGTGATCTTTAAACAAGGTAAACAGCAAATATATGGGAAATCTGCCTGTAGATCAGGCTTTAAGATTTGCTCATTTTGCCTTTGACAAACAGTTGAGAATCACAGAATCGGTAAGGTTGGAAGGGACCTCTAGAGATCACCTAGTCCAACCTCCCTGCTCAGCAGGGTCACCTAGAGCATGTTAGACAGSGTTGCATCCAGGCAGGCCTTGATTGTCTACAGAGAACGAGACTCCACAACCTCTCTGGGCAGCCTGGTCCAGTGCTCTGTCACTCTCACAGTGAAGAAATTCCCCCTCACGTTCAGGCGGAACTTCCTGTGCTTCAATTTCTGCCCATTGCCTCTTGTCCTGTCACACGGGACAACTGAACAGTTTGTCCCTGTCCCCTTGACACCCTCCCTTCAGGTACTTGTACACATTGATCAGATCCCCCCTCAGCCTTCTCTTCCCCAGGCTGAAGAGGCCCAGCTCTCGCAGCCGTTCCTCACGGGGCAGATGCTGTGTTTTGTAGAACACAATGATTATTAGACTATCTGGCATTACATAGTATAAATCTGAATTTAGCACAGATGCTACTTGAACTATTATTAGTTTTGGTGGTGAACAGTGTACAAGAAAACTGTACAGTATTTTACAAGTGAAAACCAGCTCTTCCAAACCAATAAATGAAACCAATTCTGTACTTATCCTAAGAATTAATCAAAAGGTTAAACTTGGCCTCTGGCCCAAGAATACACAGAATTGAAGGAAAATTTCTTTGCACAGCCCTCGAGGAAGGGAAAGCAGCATTGTGATGGTTATCATTTCCAGGAGCAGAAGCAAGGTACCATGCGGAGAAGAGCAGAGGTGGGAAGGGACCGCCAGAGGTCTTCCAAATCTGTCCATCCTGTTCACTCACAGCAGCTGCTAAATAGCACTAGAAATGACATCCCAGTCACACTAAAGATYCTCCCCAACAGCATCTCCTTCTGAGCACTGGCAGTGATTTTGGAAATGCAAAGGGATCCATACAGACATCCAAAAAGAGATAGAAAGATCCTCAGCCCCACTACTTGTGGGGGTGCAGGAGGAAGAGACAAAACACTTCCACCAAGTCATCCCAAAGCCGTATATCTGTATCTTTTCCAAACTTAACCTCCAACCTTCACCTAATGACATTTGCTATTCTTGCTTTCATCCTCCTAAGTATTCCAGGTCCTGACATTTTCATCGAAACCCTATTTCAAATCAATATGACTGCTGCAAGAGCATGAACTAAGTGTTGATGCATTGAAGATTAATTCTTCACAAGTAAACTAAAGCAAAAACATACTCATCCTTTTAAGTTAGCTGGTGCAGCTACCTAAGTCAGTGACTCCAGCAATGAGGCACCGGAATAACTAGCAGAGTCAATTCACAGACCTGAAAGTTAGAAACACAGTGGAAAAGTAATAGAATACACACCAAAAAACCTCAAACTGTGCAACCTACTCTAAAAAAGTCTACTTGTCTAAATAGCATTTGGTAGGGAATTCAACAAAACCCTTCTGTTGTTGCCACAATTAAACAAGGTTTACACAGTAAGTCTGTTTAAAATTTTATAATTGTTCTTCAGTCTTCCAAAATAAAATAAAAATAGATGTCATTAGTTCATCTTATTGATTTTTCTGCCTGTCTGAACCAATTGAGAAGCAATATTGATTGGGACTGATCTTTTCCTAAGGGCATCTGATAAAGAAAGGAATACAAAAATACCACTGAGGATTCAATGAGTAGCAAAAGAGCTTTATGTTATCAGCACGGCGCGTCTTTGCCCGACGCCCGAGGCCCCGCTGCGGCTGGCGGCGCCTCCGTGGCCCGGCTTGGTCTGCAGCTCGCGGCGCGGCGCAGCCGGGCTCGTGCAGGGAACCGCATCTGCGCGCCGCGGACCCAATTACGGGCGACTAATCAGCGACCGGTCTTCCCTGACCATCACCCGCTCCCGCACTCCTGTCACCGATAGACGCGCACCCCCCTTCGAAACATGCCTCTTTGGATTTTGTAAGACGTAAGCCCAGCTTCAAAGTTATCTAAAGCAGTACTTCCCCATGGGAACGGCGTTCCACAGCTAGCCTAAAACCGCTTTTATTCCACTCGCATAAGAACACAACAACCTTAGATCCAAAGAGGCTGGAAAGGAGAAAAGTAGTAAACTTAGCTGCTTTACTTCTAAAACGAATCCCTTTCGGCCAAACCAGGGAACAGTTTGGACAGCCTAAGAGGAAACGGTATGACCTGACCCCTCAAAACTAAGGTTTCTACAATCTGGACAGATATTTTGAAAGGGTGCCTCTGCAAGGAAAAAAAATCTCAGAAAAATGCGACGCACAGGAGTCACCTACTCAAATACGGCAAGGTGTAGGGGAGGGATCGTACGTCTGTACTTACGCACGTACACATCTCTGTCGCGGAAACATGCACCTCCATCGCAGCTGCCCACCCAGGCACCGACGAGCTCGTCGGCCACCTGCCCAGATCCAAACAGTACACCTGGGCTGGGGGCGTGGGGAGGACCCAAACTTTCTTACTCAACATATTTTTAGATGGTTTTAAAATCGCTTCTTTCAAAGAATTTGAGACTAAAAGTAAGGAAAGTTTGTGCTTTCTTTTATTCAGCCCAACTGCATGAGTCTTTACAATCCCAGGGACACAATTTGACGTTAAAACTTTGCTCTGCCTTCAGTGAGCTTCGAGGCCGCTGGCCAGCAGAATGCTAACCRGTTGGTAAACTGCTCTTTGATTTTCTTACTCTGATTAAAAACTAAAGAAAAAAAGTACCGTAGACAGGTAAAGGCCTACATATGCCTTTATATGATATCTGCTGAAGCTCTCCAAGATTTAGGTTGTAAGTTAGCAAAAAAACCAAATTGTCCTTCAATACACTAATGTTTTTAATAAATGCACTTCTAAACACTGCTGTGTATAAGGCTTTATCATCTTCAAAAGTATATTTGCTATAGGCAGATGGCCTAGTGCTTCTCAGGCAATCAGCATTTGTGGTGGTGTAAATCCTGTTTGAGTTCATCTTTGGAAGTGAAATGAAAGTTGCAACTTAGGTACTGAGAACTCGCATCTCAATAAAATTTTCCCTCATGAACTAACCAAATAGACTTTATATTACCCATGTTTCTGAGTTTTTGGAGTTAGTTTCCTCTTCAGAAAGTTTACACTTTGCTTCTCAGTAGTTAGGCTGCCTCTATTTAAGGAAATCAAACTAGAAAGTTTTAAAAAAAAAAAAAAAAAAAAAAAAAGAAAAGAAAAAAGAAAAGTGGATGGAGAAAAAATGGAGAAAAAGGTAGCTAGTGAGCTTAGCTAGCAATTGGAGACTTAGATAAATTATTTTGGTAATTAAAAGTAAAATAACTCAATAGCATTCATCTCAGTCAAATCCTTTTGTTTCTTGACTAGTAGTAACAAGACAGTTTAAAAACTTCATGAAATAGAAGCTTCTCTCAGCATTTTTTAATTTCTCAGAACCACGCAGAGCAGCATTCCCCACTTCAGCTCACTATAAACTCGAAATCCTCCCCTGGGCAGAGCAAAGTTTTTAATGCACTGTTGCTTTTATTCATTGAGATATTTGGATGAAGATTAAAATCTGTCTTAGTACTTCAAATGTCTTGTCTTACGGATAAAACAACACAATTTTACGCACTAATTTAACAGTACGTGGCAAAACGAAAAGTCTGCTAGACTTGTGCAGTCCCCCAGTGAAGTTGTACGTGTTATTGTGACTCCAAAGGAAAAGCTGGCACAAAATTAAAATATTGACAAATAACAAAATGAAATCCTTGTACTGCACAGAGTTTTTGGCTGCAAAAAAAGCCATTCAACTGAGTTGCGTGTCATTCAATTTAAGTCAAGAAAAATAACCAAGATGCAAAATGTTGAATTTCATATTCCTCAAATCTTGAATGTTTGGCAACTCTGTGACTATAAACTCCAAGACAGAAAATGAACTTTGAAAAACACTGGCACATGGTGTAAATTCATCTTAAATTTAAATCCTAGAGATATATTTGCAATTATCAGCATGCTGTTAAAGAATCTCATCCTGAGAATATCAAATAGTAATGTGAAATACCGTGTCACCATTTTGAGAACAAAGGGACCCTGAATGAGTAATCAATAGCAACTGGCAGAAAATGAGGCATTAATTACAATCCTCTCTAGTGTTTTGTCTCAAACAAGGTTTCATTAAATATATTGTGCTAACCTGTACATCCTCAAGCCATTACCAATAGATTTGATCAGATATGTTTTCTGTCTGTTTCAGAGGGAAGAACATCAGAATTAATACTTCCCACCAAAGAAATCCCCCAAAACAAAACAATGCCTAAAGTATTACACGATAACTTGAACATTTTTTTCTTGATCAATTTAAAGAAAAGYAAGGGTTGCTAATAAAACATCTCAGGAGAGGATCCCCTAACAACATGCTGATAATTGCAAACATATTCCTCATTTAAAAAGAAAAAAAAAAAAGTACTCAGATCTTATAATCTCAATGTAATCTCTTGAAAATTTAATTATCATCTCCTATACCTAAAGTATCATGCAGGTTTGAGAAGATAATGACAGTCATCCATCAACTGCATCCTGCCAGTGTAATCAGGCTAATCTAGCTCACTGGAGTAAAAAAACAGCTACCTAGGGTACTAAATACTGAARTGATGCAACATCATAAACAAAGTAAGAGACAGTTTTAATATCTTCCTAATTAACATTAATACTGAAAAACATCAAGTTATCAATATATTTTCTTATTGCAAAGCTTTTTCCTGATCATGAACTTCTTCTTCAATGTGTACACACAAGTAGAATCACCTGCTACAGATAATTCTATCAATGCATATGTATACATGCACATATGCATGTGTGCGTGTATGTATATATAGGTATGTATGTATGTGTATACACACACACACACACACACACACAGACTAAGCACAGCAACAGGGGACGGAGAAGGAAGTATCACAGTAAGTTTTTACAAGATTCCAAACCAATTTTTGTAAGCAGTGGGAATAAGGAAGATTAAATGTGAAGGGAAGAAAATATTTGGTATTTCTTCTGCACTTAAATCACTTGAAAGCACCCAAGCAGTATGACTATTTGAACGAATACTTTCCTTCTCTGATGTGATAGTGCTTTCTCTGCACTGATACCCTATTTTGGCAAGATTACAAATTCTGTCTTTCTCTTCTAAAAAAGCAGCCCCCTCCCTGCTGATGCTGATGGCCAATCCCCGAGGATATGCTGGCTCAGCTTGTCTTTGCTCATCCCCCAGGCAAGGTATTTTTGTCTTGCTCACTGAATGCAAGGAAGGCATTACTAAGCATTGTGATTACAGGTCAGACTCCCCTCCCTTTGCCTTTGAATCTTTCTGCTACATTATAAAAACAGTAATTTGAACAGCTTCCTTACTGTGATTATACAAAAGCAGAAGGTTTGTGGAGAACTGCAAAATGTCAGAAGAGAAGCAGCTGAAGCATTAYTCATCTACTTTTTTAATTTTTTTGGTACCAGCCTTGCTGCTTTTCTCTACAATTATATGATATGAGGATGAAAATCAACATTATAGCAAAGATTTTATGTTGAATCTCATTTACAGAAGTTAGAGTGCAAAAGATATCATAAAACTGAAGTTATCTTTGCATCTGTTCCTCCTTCTGCATCTTCAGCACAATGATTAAAAAAAGTGGGGGGTGGGGGAGACCATTTGTAGTATGTTAGGTCAACATGGTATGGAAGCTGTTTCTCTCCACACAATYGAGAGAAAAATCTCACCTCCTCCAAGCAGCAAATCAAAGTGCAAAACAATGAGGTTAGAAAAAACTGTCATTAGTATGGCAAAAAAGGACCAGCTAAATCTTAGGGCTTAATATGCAAAATCTGTATGTTTTAATTTATGAAGGATGGATGAACTGTGTTGTACACATTGCTGTTCACTGCTGGCACTTCAAAATCCCGACAACAGCTTGAATCATAATTGTCACCTGCATCTGTATAGCAGTGCTTTTTTATCTCTATATAAACCATTGGTTATGAAAACACATAATGACAGAACAACAGACCAGGTTTTGTTCTACCAGATTGCTAGGTTAGACAGCATTAAAGATCAGGTGAAAGCTAAGGCCAATACTAAGATGCTAACAAACAGATAGACAAGCCCCTAAAATAAATATTTATCTTAAGCTAAAACACCACCACAAAAAATGTTATCCTTTTCCACCTGGTCTTTAGAAAACTAGCACAAGGAGCCCTCCCTATCATCCTGAACAGCACTCTGCAACACATCTGGAACCAATACAAGCTGAATGGTTTAGTTCCTGGGAAGAGGAATCAAAATTAGCAAATCTCGAAGGGGCACTGACAAGTCTTTTGCTTTTATTCGTCCACAGAATATCTGTTCAAACTACAACCTCTCCAGCCCATCCCAGGGAGCAAATGCTAAGTAGCAGGTTGCTCACTCAATTCTCATCTGCCCCCTCCCAAGTTCCGTGCAGGGCCCATTTTCATCTTAAGAGCAGTATCCATGCTCGTTGCATGTAATCCATGCAAATTTTGGGAAGGGACTGCATTTCACCTACTTTTCACAAAGCTGTGGAGGAAGAAAGAAAGGTAAAGGCATGTTACAGTAGCTACAGACAAAAGAGCTAAATACTTCAAGAAAAAACAAATGTCAATCCAGATCACTAAAACCGACAACTCAGGTATGGCTGGGAGATGAGCTCATCTTTTCTTCATCCTCCCATAGTCTCATGAATCTGAAACTGAAAAGTGCCCAGCTCTAAGATGGTAATATTGGTTAAAGACAAATATTATTGGGGGGGTGGGGGAGGGGGAGCATCTGCACTCCATGGTTTGATAGGCTCTTTACTACCATATAGAGGAACACATAAAAAGTTATACATTTGATTCACAGAATACTCATTACCTTAGATGCAATCAAAYACATAATCAGAAATTAAAAAGAGGTAAGAAAACTTGCCAGTCTTAGTGTGGGAAAGAGAAGGGCAAAGACAAGTAACAGTTTGCCTGCTTCTTTAAGCAGTCACAAGGATTCCTCCCAGAACTGCTCCTCTTTATTAATAGCATCCCTCTTCCAACTACAGCTAAGTCTTAACACCTGCTACCCACTGCATTCAGGGATGTCTTCCCTGATTAACTTCAGGTGGTCACCTCTAGCTCTGGAAAAAGAAATCTTGCCTGAGCACCATACAGTTTTACTTTCTAAAAAGGTTCTGTCTACAAGCAGAATCCCTCTCTGCTGAAAGGTGAGAGAGATTTTCCCAATAGCACAGAAAGTAATTCAGTTGTAATAAGTCACAATCAAGAGAAAGTTAGTATCTCTTAATTTTATTTGATAGGTAAAGCAAAATAAAACTCAAGTTTGGACATCTCAACTGCCCTTAATATCCATCTGCCTTTCCTCACCCCTTCCTTCTAAGGCAGCATCAGCTGGCAGGAGCCAGAGTCACTGCCTCGGTTAACAGCCTGTCACCCCTTCCCCTGGGAGCCCTGCTTCTCAGACTGACAGCTCAGCTGCAAAAATCTGCTCGGGGGAGACACCTGACAGCAAAGGTGTCAGAGAAGAGAATACTAACAAGAGGAAATTTACAAAATAAAGTTAGTTTGTCAACTTTAAAGTTACAGTAGTATTAAAAAACCTCCCACGTTAGGACATCCTAAGATTTATACACTTTCATACCTCAGTATTATTTGGATTTAAACAGACATTACGGTGTCTATACTGTTCCTAAAACTATGTGAGGAAGGTACAAAAGTAACATATMTGAAGGGTCTAGAATATGAAGTATTTTCCTTCCTTTTTGCAAAGATCCAACTAAAGCAGCTTCAAATACACTGTCAACARTTAAGTAGAAAGAGCTTCCTTGTTGCTATTGAATATATACATTACAGATTAAAAATCATGTGTTCACAGCTGTAATTAAAAAAAAAAGTAAAACTACAGAATAACCTCTATAGCATATATGCTTTCTTTAATTAGCRTAAGTTTAAAGTGTACATAATTTTTCTTATTACACACATGTACTTTGATGTATTCTAGATTTTGATTTTTAAAAGTTAATAAAGCCAGATAGTAACTCATTCTATAATAGCCATTTCAAAAGTTGAGGTAAAAAACCCAAAAAGCTGAGGGGATCTGAGGCTCACTATCACGTTTAGTCCAACCTACTTCAGAGAGAACTAGCCACATTCTAGCATTCCTTTTGCCACTTTAAACAGTATTTCCTCCTCTACTGTCTACTGGTCTCGCACACAAGTGTAGTCTAAATACACCTACTCTCAATMATTCCTGAGACAAGCTTGTTACACTTTTCTATTCTTTTAATTTACCTCCTTTCATTAGTTTTGTTGTGTGTTCCCTTTGTTTCTTTTTAATAATACTATAATACCATATGAACAGATGGTACATCCTCAACATAAAATAACCCTAATCATTTCTTCTCAAGGAAGTTGAGCAGGGACAGAAATCTTGGAGACAAGCAATAAAAAAAAAAAAAAGAAAGAAAGAAAGACTCAATTCATGCAGAAAGAAAACTACTAAATTCTCTGTGAATATATATATACATATATATATATATATAAGTGTTAGAGAGAGACAGAGAGAGAGATTGAGGGCTTGCACATACAAACCGCAGATCATATATCAAGTCGCTAACAAAAGGGACTAAGAAGAAACATCTCCCTTTATATTTGTTGGACACAGTCATCCTTTACTTGTTCCATCTTCCAGCAAGACACCTAGTGCTCGCTGTCCTTCGCCACGCAGTGCCACGGGAATGGTGCTCTGTGCTATGTGTTAGTGATCTGCTGAATGCCCCTGGTATTAGTATAACAAATTGCTAAAAACTCAGCAAAGCTTTCTGTGAGCAACTACGAGGAAACGCTGCCACATTGCTTTTGGAGCGCTATGCTTGCATACTAGGAAAGACKTGTCTGGAAGCTTTCATACACATTTAAAGAATAAAATTGCCTCTAACCACATTTGAAAATGAGATGTGCTRCCACTACCTTTTTTCTTCTTTTGATTCATACATTTTAAATAACGCCTCTGCTGCCAGGCACCACTAAGAAACACAATTTTCTTCTGCCGTTCACAATCATTCATGTTTCTTTCACTCCTGATRCTTCCCATGGTTCTTGTTCTTATTAAATGTGTCTTCCAGATTACATTTTTCATACACATTTTTCATTTTTCCATTTTCCCCCAGTAAATCTCTTCTTGCTTCACACATACATTTTACACATGCTCTTACCTCCCAATATTCATGTTTCTGTTAATGTTTATTCTTCCAGTTGTTAAATGCCATCTGACACTTTACTAAAAATAAATAAATCTGCTGCATCATACTATATATGTCATTACATAGTTTACGAACACATCAAAAATGCTTTTGAGTTTGTTATTCATTCTCCATTATACAAATGTTAATATCAAGTTGAATAATTCCCAATTTTCCAAATAATCTATCAGGATTTCCAGACAATTTAAAAAAATATTAGCTATTGATATATTGCCTGAGCTTGTTCAAGGTTTTTGTTCTTGTTGTTTCTTTATGCTAAGTTTGTTTTTTTGGTTTTTTTGTTAACCTATTACTGATACCCACTTTCTCTCTTGACTGCATATTCCTTATCTCTTCACCAGCAACATAAGAAGTTGCCATTTTTTTTGCCTATGCTGACGGTGAGAGCACTTTTGTATTCTTCCTGGACAACCTAAATTTCCCACCGATTAAGTAGGCAGTGAATAACAGTGCTGGAAAGTTTATAACATGGGACTTATTTTCCAATGTACAACATTACTGAATGGAACTGCTTCCCATTAACTAGACAAAAAGAATGTTTCAGATAACAAGATTCAAAACCTTTAAAATCCCAATATAAATCCTAAAAAAATTGTTATAAATCAAACACAGAAAGATCGYGAATTTTCACCATCACCCCCAGATCAACAGTATGAATTTCAGTTGCTCAGTGCCAATACTATATTAAGTTCTGCAACATCTTTTAGCCCATGTGAGTCAGACATTTACAAGACTAGCTTTCTTTGACTGCTGCCCATCAGAGGGGGACATTTCCATGTTAAATCATAGCAAAAGTGGAGGATGGATCAGCTTGTTTAAGCTTAACAAGCAGCGAGAAATCAGCTACATTCTCCTGCAAGGTACTACCTAAGTAATTTATGAGTAGTACTTACTCAAGTAATTTAATGGGTAATTTATGAAACAAAACATGCTCTGAAAAAGCATGAGCACCATTCCATCTGTTTAATATTCTATTGAAACATATATTATTTTGTTCCTGGTAAACAAAAAAATGGGATATTCTGAAGAACTAAGAACTTACGCCTTAAATGTATTTATTTGAAGTAAATTCCCATAAGAAACACCAACTATACTGCTAACATGCATAAAGTGTCACTGTCATACTACAAAATTCAGGCTAATTTAATATCTGATGTGCCTTACATCATGTTCCAATGATGCAATAATATGCTGCTAAATGAGTCACCTTGCATTAGCTTCACGGCAATAGCATAGCTGATTGCTATTGAAGGGAAATTGGTACAGCAATATTACCGGAAATGTTGATGGATCGTATTTTTTTCATTGATCCAAAATACAAAGTTCCTAAAGAGCCATATTTATTACCAATAGGCATACAACTTGMGTAATAATAGTAGCCAGAAATGAGTTAAAAATCCATGTCGCTACTGAATAAAACATACATATATATAGTATAAACAGTAAGATATATTCCTGTATACTTTATATTGTACCATATTTCTGTATGTCATACTGCATGAAATATAAATATAGAAGTATATGTACACATTTCATATACTATACATTTTGTGGTATATATTTCATTTAGTATTATAATTTTACATATAACAAGTAAATAGTATTTAGTCATACACAATCCATAACTCCTTCCAGCATTCATGTGCTTCAGATTTAAATGGCTATCATCAATTAAGCTTTTTGCCAAATGATTTGTATAACATGAAAATTGCCCTGTCATCATACAGGACCATACAGATTACGAAGTTAAAGAAATACAGAAAATTAAGTCTTTCTATTAAAAGGCTGTACTTTAAACAACAGTATTGGCACATGCTGCCTCTTTAGTTACTGCCTAACATCCGTTATACTTAGCACCCGATTTCATCTCCCTTCTCACATGTTGGGTACTATACAGACTTAAAATTATTACTCATTATCAAAAGAGGGTGAATGTGTTATTTTCACATGTCAAAAAAAATCCATAATGTCCATTTCTCCTGCATGATCACTTAGGACTGAAACAGAAAACTAGTGAATTATTTGCAACTCTCCCATCATCCTCAGTGCAGGGAAGCCAAGCTCCTTCACCCCGCCACGACTGCTGGGGGAGTGCCTCCCCACGGCCACGCAGAAGAGCCCCCCCGCTCCATCAACCAGACTGGGCACAACAGGGCAGCAGCCTCCCTAGCATCACGTTTGCCTTTGTGAAGATGCACACAAACAATTAAAAGAGGTATTCAAGTAACAGCTACAAATGTCAGGTGTCTCGCAGCTAGCCCAACTTAATTTAAAAATAACACAGATTCACAGCTTTCTTAGCTATCAGACCTGTCAAAGGAACACGCAATGACAGCTGGATACGTTTTTCATGATACTGAAAATAGTTACCCATTCACTCTCTACAGTCTAATCTCATCTCATTTACATAAGCTACCAYTTTCAATATTATTTTAGATAAAGAACTACTTTATTACAAGAAGCTTTCTGAAAATTTAATCTATATACAGTTTAAGATATGCAAAAAAATGCCCTTCCCAAATCTGCAAATACACAGCCAACGTGAATGCTGGGGTTCACACAAAATCACAAATAAACCCCTCCAATTCAAAGACATAACAGCAGACTTTCTGTCAAGTCATATAGCATCACATTCCATTCTGAGAGCAAAATAGTTTTTACATTCCTTCTAAAAAGCTATCAGTTCTTTGAGTAGTTAAAAGTTTTTGACCTCCATCTAAACCATTTCTGTATAAGCCTCGATGCGATTTTACGTGTGCTTTCAGGGTGTATGTACTCTACGCGCCATTCTGAAACACGCACACGGAAGAGGATTCAGAGCTTAGTTGCAAAGCACTAGACCAGCACAGGTTTTAACATAGCACACAGACACTATTTACCAATATTCACCCTAAACCACATAAAAACAAAGACAAATGCAAGTACCTTATTCAGCAGTGCTATTTGCATRAACAGGCCTAAAGGAAAATGCTCTGCGCTAGCAAGCTCCCTTTTGGTCCCCTTCAAACCCTTGATGAAAATAAACCTCGAAAGTACGTACCTCCTGTTTGGTAAAATATTTACAAGTTACAGTTGTATTTACATTCTTGTGACCCAGTGTTACATCTGAGTCGCATTTCTTTGGCGGTAGAAGTTCTATGAAGATAATCTTCACATTTAAATCCACACTAAAATTTCCAGATGTATTTGAGTCACTTAGATTTCTAAGCCACATTGAAAATCAACTGAGCTTAAGTTTCTACTGCATAAATACAAAGTATTTAGGTTCCTAATATTCCATCCAAACTACTGCTGAGATCATTTTCACTAACGGGTGAAAAGACTCATCATATTTCCACATCAGATGTATTAATACAGTTTACACTAGTGACAGATAGAAAGAACTCCAGTGAGAAGAAAGTAGGTTAGAGAATATTTGGACAAGTTAGATATTTTCAGTTCGTCTGAACCTAAAGACATACTCAGAAAACTGGCTCTTTCAATTTTAGAAACATTAGTGGTCGATTTTAAAAACTTGTGGTTCAGAAAGAAGGTAGAGGCTGGAAAACTTTTTTTTTTTTTTTTTTTTTTTTAAGGAAGGAACAAAAACAAAAGCAGGGGCTTGCAGTTCCTCAGCAATTTAAACTTCCTGCCTTGGGAGAACACTGGAGCGAGCAGACTGCGCATGTCAGAGGATAACAAAGAAGTGACATGGATTCAGCTAGAATAAACTATGCAAATCCAATCCCATTTCCTTTTTAGACAGCATAAGAGGTATTTTAATAAGGCTTTTACTATTTCCACATTTCACAGGTGAGCTAAGGGAACATGGACAACTGAAACTACTGCTCAAGAGAGCATAGCTGGTTCAAAAGCAGTAATTAGGAGTTGAGGATCACATTAGGTGAACATATTAAGTGAGATTTCACAGGAATCTGTCTTGGGTATCATTCCAYGTCTTAATTAGTGACTTGGATGAAAAATGAAGACCACATCTTCTAAATTCAGAGTAAACAATCCTGAAAGGTCTATAAACGCAGTGCAAGACTGGAATTCAATTGGGCTGACAAATTTAGAAGAGGTAGAAGCAATGTGGTAGGATGTAAATACATTCTTACCTATGCATGGAACCTATAAAAYAAAAAATACAGGCTAAGCAATGACAGGCTGAGCAGTATTACTGCAGAAAACTAATTGGGAAATTTTAGAGCACCATCAATTAAACACACCAAAAAGATTATGTTTGCTATGAAAAAGGCGAAAATCGTACAGTAAAAATTAACCGTATTATCAGAAAGTCAGAAGAAATTTCTTTTTTGTTTATCTGGTAGCGATGAGGTCTTAGGTGAGGTACTGCACCTAGTTTAAAACACCAGAATTCAACTGGAGTGTGAACCTGCTGGATAAAAACCYACAGCAAAGCATAAGCCTTTCTATCAATACACCAGTATCTCACATAGCTCCTCTAATGTATCTCCTATTATAAATAAAATAAATAATTCTRCAATGGGAACCCTAAGCTCTTCCACAATAAATACCAATGCAAAAGTTAAATCAGTTTACAGTTAAACCAGTTTATGTTACAGTCCTATCTTTTCTAAAGGCTCTATTATCATTTTCATCATCTACTGGATTTGCAGACTCTGCTGACTTAATAGAGAATAGTTCTTCTCTGCGCCCACTGTTGTAAGACAAAGAGTTAGATGCTTAGGTTACAGCAATACTTAGATAAGGCATCAAAAAGACTTTCCAAGACAAATTATTATTTGAGCAATTGGAGATGTGGGGCGGGGGGGGAACCTATCATCACGATAGAGTTTCCTCCATCTCTAGAGGTTTCTAAGAGCTGACCGGACGAGCGCCTACCAGCAGCAATGCAATGTTTCTTCATTCAGATTGACAAAATGATGTCTCAAGATCCCTTTTGACCTTTCTTGCTATTTCAGCATTGCAAGCTTCAGTGAGAGCTGTATTTAAGGCACTGGCAGAGATTTATGATACATATTAGAAACAAACAAAACCCCTCTCATCATTTYCTACCTCCAATTAAATGAGTTGAAACATCATCATATACTTAATTGATAAGATAAAAGTATGAACTGCAACTTATTACAGAATTGATTGATATTTTAGTCTGTTCTATATTTTCCTAAATATAAAAACAAAAAGATAATGTATGATAACATTTTTTTCCCTTTCTTAAACATTTTGAGTATATGGAAACTGGAAGATGAAATATTAAGGAAAGCATCAAAGGACTAAAAAGCACTATTAATAGAAACAAATACATGTAAGATATTTACTTTGAAATAGCCACATGTAATGATTAAAACAGCGCTTGATGCAGACAATTAGGATATATAAAAGCATCTTCCACAATGAGAAGCTAAACAACAGGAATTACACACTCATTACCACAAAAAGCCAGAATTTTACATAAAGTTAACATAAACCTGTTCTGCAAGGCAGAACATTAAGTTAATGAGAAAATTAGCTTGCTTCCAAACTAATGTCAAGTTTRAGCTAGTGTATTTAAACACTGTACATACCGAGTTATTTAAGTAACACTAGTAACATTAATACAATGTTTTACTGTTTAGACTGGCAATAACACGAAGTTCATAATTTCAGTTTAAAGAGGTATATTGCTTTCTGTGAGCACATTACTGAAAGGTCACCCATTCAGTCACAAATACATCTTTGTGTGTCACACCTGTGTTGCACAGAAGTGGTAAAGTCTCCAAGAAATCTTCACTCTAAAATGAGCATTTAGAGGCAAAAAAAATTCTCAGCTTACTTTAAAAGTATAACATTAAAAACCAAGAAATAATGCAGGATTGCACTGGATAATCTAATTATAAATAGTAAAACTCTGAAGACATTTTTTCCTTAAAGCAGGGTACTTAATGAACTATATTGAGCAATTATTAGTATTTGGGGGGGGGGGATTAAAAAAAAAGCCATCTATTATATCTCATATGAGAAGGATTCCATTTCTATTAGCAAGAAAAAAGTAAATGGCATATTGGACAGCCATTCCTTACTCAGGGAAGAGTGGCTGCCTGGGATGAAAGGAGAAAAGTCAGAAAGCATCACATTAAAAAGGAAAAACAGGAATCGGAAGCGCTGCTAATCCCTACCAGATAGTATGTAAGCCMTGCCCCTCCAGGACATTCTGCTCTTAGAGCAGAATTTTGACAGACTTTTGATTTATGGTGGATGGGCACTGTTTTTCCTCTCTTTAAGGCCAAGGAATTTTTTCTTCAATACCACTCTCAGTGATTCAGGACACACAGTTTTAGCTTTTCCCACATGTCGGGGGTTAGATTTAAGCCAGCAAATTCAGCAGACGAAGGATGGCTATTATTGTCACTTGTTCCATATAAGGGACTCGYCCCACTGAATTAAAGGGAATTTAGGCAAAGATATCACTAAAGAAACTAAGAAACAGCAAGTGATATTGCTAGTGTCTTGGTCCAAGACCACAATCATCATCTTGTCTCTTCAAGAAGGGCTGGAAAATGACTGGGATCTAAGTTGTCAAAGCAGAACTGATAGCAATCCTTCATTATGTCAAAATAATTAAGGAAGAAAACAACATCTGCATAATTTTATTGCCTACAGTGTCCAAATCAATTAAAATCATGGCAACAGCAGAGCCTAAAATACATCATATTGATCTTCCCTTTTTCTTGGCAGTCTCAGAAAATGAACCTGGTAGACTTGTCCAAGATGTACTTCATACAGTCTACTGATGCACAGAATTTAATCAGGTGAATTTAAAAAAAAAGACAAGGCTGAGGTTTTCACACTAGTCATTCTGACCACCAATTCCTGGATGCACTCTCCAAGACACTGGAGAGGTACTGCCAAGTTCCTTGTGAGCCTCATGATTCAAGCATGAAATCCAGTAGTATCTCACTGTGTYACAGTGAGTCCTCTACTTGCAAACAGTCAGTAGAGTAGTAGTATACTTTCCTGAGCTTCCTCTTGTCAGCTCTCCAGTGGACCATGCAACTGAAATGAGGACCCTTTCTACTACTCTTTGGATACAAAAAAGTATTTGAAGCACTAGATTAGTAGGTTTTATTATTCTTAGTTTTTTTTTTTTTTTTTAAAAAAGTCTTGTTATTCAGTAACCATAAATAATAGTAACGCAATTTGAAGCTAAAATGAAATAAGAGTATTTAATTCATAGCATCCCAAACCAGTCAACATAAATACAGAGAGACAGGTGAACAAATAAACCACCACCAATGAAAAGACCACCACTGCTATTCTGAACAACCTACCTACACTCTAAGGGTACATCAGAACAGTCTCTTCTCCTTGTCCAGCTAATCTGTTGTCCCTCTTGGCAAGGYGGTAGCCTTTGTACCTTATATTTCTGGTTGTATCCAAAAAGAGAGCCTATCGGGAAGTCTGTCAGAGAGCCCACCATAAAACAGACCTTCCTGTTGGAAGTTTCCATTGCAGAATATCTTTGGAAACGTTTCCAGAAATCTTCAGACTGCTCTGTATCTTGGTGGAACATGTTAAGTCTTACAACAAACATCCCCTTCATAGTCTTCTGGGGACTAATTTTAACTAAGAGCAGCCAGACTAATTTCTGGATAAAGATAGACCGTTCCAGTTTCTTTGATATGCAAACTTATCTTTCTTACACTAACTGTCATCTCTCATTTGCTAAACAACCGATAAATAGTTGATTATCAACTTACAAAAAATTCCTTGCTTCAGCAAGGAGCACAATAAATAGAACAAATGCAAGGAGTACATTACTGACTCTTGACCGTGACCAGACACAGTGGATATTCATCGCTTTGAGGTGAATTGTCTCCGACATCTCTCTCCTAGCAGTGCCACAACAATGCCATGTTCTGAGGCTATGATATTAGGAATCTAGAGAGCAACAGTTGTTAAAAACAATTTTTCTCTTTCAAAAACTTTTGTCCAAGACTGGAGAACACGAGGATAGAAAGGTCGTAGTCTGCACTGGCAGAGAAGTACCAAAAGGGAACAAGAGCCATATGATCCAAAGACAGGGTTCTGGGTACAAACCTTAATCTAGATTTCTGCTAGCGAGGTTAAGTCAAGTTGTATGTAAAATGCTGAGAATTTTTAACATATATGAATAATCTAGGTATCATGGTCTAATCCTGACGTGCAGTCAGTACTGGTCTGGAACTCTGTTGACGGACTCGGAGAGAATAACTCCTTTAGCATATTGTTGAAAATGCTCAATCACCATTTTTATGAAAAACATAGGACTTTATTCTCATAAACTACAGAATCAGTTCCACTTGCACATAGCAAGAGAATCTCCTCTAAGGGGAGGGGTGTGTGTGTGTGTCTGTACACACACACATATCTCCCTTTATATATATATATATATACACACATACATATATATAGATATATATCGCCATACACACACACACACACATATATGTAAAATCTCAAGTGCAAGGTAATTTGACAACTCAGAACCCAGAAAATTCATTCTGCATTCTACATTCTTGTTCATGGTGTGCAGTAGCTTGACATGTTCAAGTAATTTAAACTGAATTTTAGTTCAGATTATTCCATTTGCTTTCAATTATCGCTATACTTACTTGACAGCCTGGTAACCCCGTATCTCTACCATATAATGGAAATGGACCTCTATCTGAGGCTTTTCCTATAAAAGAAAAACATTTCAAATTAGATTATTTTTAAAATCTGCTAGATATTTGCATCAGCTGTGCTTACACAAGTAATTAAAAAAATCTGTCAGTATCACAGTAAAATTACAAAAATTAAACTGCATAATTAAGAGTAGGCTTCTATTATGTCTGTACTTAACACATGGAAATAACACCACTGTAATAGACAACTTACTTACCTAACCCCACCTCTTACATAACCCATGGGTTATGTAAGAATCAGCAAGAAAGAACTACGAATTTTTGTATTGTTCTAAAATATCCCCTTGGTGTTTTAGAATTAAAAAAGCAAAGGTTCAGTGCAACTTCACTTCCACTACTGAAGAGAAAAGCTGACAGATTATTTTAGATATTTCTTCTTCTTCCTGATAACTAACACATAAGCCAGTATCATCTGAGGTGATGAATATACTAAACAGTAAAATAAAAACCAACAAAACCACAAGAAAATGAAAAAAAACCCTAAATTAAAAAAAAAACCCCACACACCAAACTTAAATCTTAGTCAAATAATTCAACGCCAGCCACTCATCCCTTAAACTTTCATTTCACTTTCATTTCATGCARATTCTGTTCAGATACCAAACCCAAGCCGTAGATCCATCCAAATTGCAGAGCAGACTCTTCCTTTCTGGCCCATGAGCGTTATTTGCCTGCGGGTACCGTGTGCCAAGTAACATGTGCCTGCCGAGTAGCTGCTCGCTGGCGCTGCTATTCGAGGTCAAAAGGCACGAGTCATTTGGCAGTTCCAGAAACAGTACCTAGCGCTCTACTTACTGCTTGTGCCAAATTGAAGTGCTTGTATCATAACGCGCAGTGTGGAAGTTCTTCACTAGCGCTCAGAAGTTTATCAATCAACACTAACTTTTTCTTAGATTTGTGAATAGAAAACTCTGCCAAACGACGTTAGGCATCAGAGTCTCATCACGTACGCATGTACCTAACAGAAAATACCAACTGCGTATTCCTGCACCAGCTATGACAAACTTGCAACTAAGAAACATCTCACAATGCCATTCAGATTCTTATCCAAAAGTAAATATTAATTAGCCATGGTGCCTATCTATTAAAAAAACATAAAACATTTGAAAGCAAATGCCATCTTACCTACGGAATTCCTCTTTCCAAACAACGTGTACATCATTCAGTTGTTATAAAAATAAGAAAGAGTAGTTGCCTTTCTTGCACATTCCATTTCAGTGATGAATAGCTATGTACTACTGCAATTCCACCACGGGCCTTCCTTTGCTTTGACTGCTTTTATCTTAACTACCACAAATTCCTGAATTCATTTCACAAGAAGAGACAAAATAAGCTAATCGTTCATTAAAAAAAGTGTTATTTGAATGAGATTGACACTCTTGGAAGAACGTCTCTGCAAGGTTATCACACTGACAGCTGCACGTACTCTGGTCAACAACAGTTTGCTTGAAAAATCGCAGCATCGCTTTAACAAAGAGAAGAAAAAAGTTAACATTTTTCTGCCTCTAGCAACTATCAGACACCAAGCAAACAAAATACCTAGCACGCAAAATTATGTGAAGTAGTATGAATCATGCTGTTCATATTAACCAGACTCAGCATTTTCTTTCCAGAAAATGAGAATCTTATACCACATGATAAACAACTTTGACTGGAGTATGCAGTTTTCCAGGCAGGCTTTAAAACAAATATTTGTACAAGAGTCAATTACAGAGACTGGAAAAAATACGATTTAAATTATGGTTTATGTAACAAGAAAGAAATTGTTAGATAAGAATGTGTAAAATCATGTTATTTAAATGTTATCGCTTTAGGAAAAAAGCTGACTAACAAAAACCTACTCTACCAAATTTGGTTCTAAGAAATCATCTAGAAAATCAAGGCTGCCTGATGCAGTGCAACCTAGGCACTTAGAGATTACAGGTGGAGCAAATAGACATTTAAYCTGTGTTCAAGTGGCTAACCTCTTCCATGCAGGGCTTGGAAAGCAACCTGGGATGAAGGACAATATAACACCTTTGCTGAAAGTCTCCCCCAACCACATTCCCATTAGAGGCACTTTAGGTACCACCCTCAAAGCTGCAGCACCACAATGTGAAAGCTTCACAGTATTAAACAAGAAAATCAACAAGCATCGTGCCACCCAAACACCAATTCTATTAATCTCAAGTGCTATTTGGTGTTCTCTCTTCCAAGGCCTATCCACCTCCTTCTCCTGCAGCAAAGCCGGAGTGCACTGCGAGTGGCACAGTTTCACAGCTGTGAGGCAAAGGCACGGGAGACAGAAGGGGACCTGTCTTCAATACTGCCGAAGCACCTATGGCATCAGACAAAGCATGCAAGTCCTAGGGTGAAGATGAGCAAGGCAGAAGGCTGCTGGAAAGAAAGTGTGGCAATCTAGACCTGCTGAAGAGTAGAGCATCTATCATCCCAGCACGGCCTTCCCCCACTACTGCTGTCCCAAGTGATGCTGCACGATGAGTCCCGTTTCTCCATCCTTCTGCCAAGCACAGCCAGACTGGTTGAGAACTGCACAGTCCAGGAGAGGATGAAAAGGCTCCTGCAACTTACCTGACACTACATGAAAAAGGTTTAACGCTATCATGCTGCTTGGTCATACCACCCTATGGTTTCTAATATCAATATAATTGAAGATTAAAAGAGTATCAACAATGAATTTTCTGTTGTCCTTTCAAAAAAATTTTCGCTGCTCATGTCAAGGCAAGGTGCTACTCTCAATATTTAAAGCTTTATAAGCAAACCATACATAGTGGTTACACATCAATAGAAAGAAAATACTTTGCAACTGCTTCGGATAAGAAGTGAGTATTTGAAGTGTGGGTATTTGCAAGTTTGAGAGCTCCTACTTCTCCATAAGATTTTGCCAGGCGGGTCAGTGCCATACACACTGTCTCACTGATGCATGAGCAATCACTGGCAAGAAAGTTCCAATAAAGTTCAAACACATGTTCATAGTTGGAAACTTAATAATTTAGATTCTTAAGAGATCAACAGAAAAGTACAAAAATGCTGCAAAAAAACAAACCAAAACAAAAACATACCCTTAGTGGAATGAGCACTAGAGTATATGAGCAAGCAGATTTTAAAAATACAGTGACACTGAAAGCCAAGGCATATCCTAAAATACCTTGCACAAGACTTGCTGCTCAGTATGATATACCCTCTTCAGATCCTGTTTTATTTTCACAAAATATCGATGAGAAGCAAACAAGCAACTTAAGCCACTTCATCCAGCTAACAGTTTTCTCAGCTCGAGAACTTCCCATCAGACTCTGCAGCAGAGCTTCCTGCACAGGGCTATTTGAATCATCAGCTTCTTAAATCGCTTTTATCATGTGCTTCCTAACAAGTTATGGGTTTCACAATTTAGGTGTCATCATTCTGAGGTAAAAATCTGTGCTTGCTTATAAAGTAGCCTAACATTAACCTTTTCTTCAGGTTAAATACTGGTGGCTTTATACCCCTGAGTTTTGCTTGCCGTATAGATTTGAATCAAAGAAACAGGTATGTAAAAAGAATTGACCTGGCTGTATACAGAAATCAAAACTGCACAGATCAACTCACAAAGTATTTGAATCTTTTAGTAACTTGGAATGAGTTTTGCATTTTTATTTTTAAGTAATGAAGTTTCACATGGTTTCATAACAAAAATTTCAATGATCTAATCATTACCTAACAAGCTTATAGCCCAAGGACTACAGATTTACAAGAAACCAAACTAAAAAAAAAAAAAAAAAAAAAAAAAAAAAAAAAAAAAATCCTATTGAGCTTTTTGAACCACAAGTATTTCATAACTTCACAAACTTAAAACATTGATACATGCTGTACCATTTCAAGTACTAACAGGCATTCAGTGAATAATTGTTTTTCTCTTGCAATTGCTTGATTGTCTAAACATGATATGTTCACAACTTAATATAGCTTTTGAACACTGCACAAGGAATAGTGTTCCATAATAAATCTCTCTGTACAACAGCTGTGCAGCCTAAATAGATGTAACACAGAATGAAACTACAACGGCAAGATGCAAAGTGATAGCTGAAAACAGCACTACATGAACTCAGCTGAGGACTACTCCAGTGAACCTGCTACAAATGTCCACCAGCAGCAAAGCAGCCTTTTCTCACTGCTTCCAGATAACACCTAGTTTATGAGAGCAGGAGAGAATGTAACTCTGCAGAAAATTACTTCACTGCCCACAGAATTAACCCTTTACAGCCTAAAGATTTCTTTAAGCATTTTCCCAAGAATATATTTGGTTAGCAGTTTGGAAGGCACTAGCGCTTTTAAATAAAGCAATGTTTATCATCTAACACGAATGCCATGGTGACCACAGCTGGCAGCTGCTCTGCTAGTGAGACATGAAGCGTGACTACCCTGCTTGTGTAAAGAATAATCTTTCAGGGAATTCTAAAACATGCTTTTGCATTTCCTAATCAGCATTTCATCATTCATAATATCGTTAACAGGTCAAAACACATGGCTTACCCAAAAGTCAGCTTATAACAGAACATTCAGGATTCATTCTAGGCAGTTTTTATTTATTTATTTATTTACTTATTTTGAAGGCTGGAAAATTGTTCTTCATTTTTGTAGTATAGGATTTCATATAAATGTATCACATACCTCCTCACAGATCTGAGGATCACATAGGGAACAGCTTCCTAGTTGCAAGGATGAAGTAGAGGACTTAATTTTAGAAATGCCTAGAAGAATTTCATAATCACCATCTACCTCCTCGAATCTTGAAAGGTTCCCATGTCCCCAAAAGGTTATCAAATTAATGTTGGTAGCTTCTGCAAGAAATCACTTACACTGCTTTCGCCCCCTTCACTTCTAACAACAGAATCAGTATTTCAGTTAACTACAGAACATGTTAAAGTACTTTTTCATGTCCTTGTCCACTGCAAAAAGGAACAAATGCAAAAATTATACCGACAGCTGCATATGAAAGATGCAAGAAAAATATTTCAAAGAAGTTTTAAGCAGTTTTCCACAATACCTAATATTGCTTTCCAGCATACCACAAAAATGGAAATAAAGTATGTAAAGCTTTCGGAATACCAACTTTACTGCCTCCAGTCAGTGCAGGTCTAGTCTTCATTTTGTTGTTTAAAGAATTTTGTTGTTTAAAGAAAAAAAGTCTTACTCCGCAGTTCTCACTCAGTCTAGCGGAATAAATTTAAATTTGATTAAAACCTAACAACAGCCCTGCTTCTACTATTTCGTGTACCGCCTTCTTAGAAGCAAGACTGATTGACACACGTAGCCATAAAGTTTTACTACACATCAAGACATTTCCCACAACACCTGAGGAACCATTTCGTCTATATACACAGCCCTACATATTTTAAAGACACACAAAATATTACACTTACATACATTGTATCTACGCAAAGATATTACACATCCTTTTCCTTATACTACTTGTGCCCAAAACCCTTACAAACGAAACACAAAGCTAACGCAACGCAGTTTGAAGCAAGCGCTTCACAGCAGCCGCCGCCGCCCTGCCCGCAGCGGCGTGCACGCGCGCGGTGCCGGGCGCCGAGCACGCYGCCGGCTGCGCGGCCGCTCTCCGGCGGGCCGCTGCCAGCAAGCGCAGCTGCTGGACTAGCCGCTCCCTCCACCTCCGCATCCCAAGCCAAATTACTCACTTAGCTATGAACAATGAAGCAGCAACATAGAAAAATGCCAAGTGCGAGTGAGACTAGTGATAAACTACAGGATGCCTACGGAGGTCAGTGATTAGCACGTCCCCCGTTGTAATCACTTTCCTAACCTAGCTTTTATCTCATCACACGCTCCATCTTCGCTCAGTCTTCTTGCGGCTGCAAGCAGCTTCCCAATCAATAATCCCTGAAGTCTCGCACACACATCCACGCTGGCTTGCCTCTTAATAAAGCAGCCAAACCTACAGAATATGAATTGCCTGCAAACTCTTAATATGCATTTTGAAATTTAAGATTAATAAGGGAGCAATTCGTATGCAACAAAATCATGTAACTGAAAAAAATAGAAATAACTAAAGCAGTAGATTAGAAGAAAAAACATGAAAATTGAACCAGACGTGTGATGCCTACGTGCTGATTAGCACTGCAGTCCTAGGTAGTCCTAAGAATGCTGGTCTACATATTTTAGAAGAATAGATAAGGAAATAGTACATACAGACTGCAAGTATTGAAAAAATATTTTAGATTCTTTTCATACTGTGACATCTTCTATAAACCACGTTTCCCAGAGGAGAAAAGAAAAGCTTTAGCAAAGCTTACCTTTAATACTAGAGTTTTGTCCCCTACTACTACTTACTTCAGTCAAAAATTTGAAAGGCCATGATCCTGAGGAACAAYTCCAACACCATACAAGATTATTATGAGTTTGAATGAGATTTATGGGGTCTGAGTTTCCACTCTCAGGTCTGCCAGAAACATCCTGGTATTCTCCATCTCATAAATTTTCATTTATAAGATAGCAGTATATTTCTAGTATTCAATCCTATGACTGTCTCATCATCTTTGGAGTTTCTTATATCTAAATAACACAAAACATGGAAAATCCACAGCTGGTATCAACTGGAGTCAACTTACTACACATTATAACTGTTGTAATTTAAAAACATTGCATTTGATGCTTTGACGCTAACATTGGACAGCAAATATAAAATTATTGTTTTAATGAAACTTGGACAAGATCCTTAAAAAAAAAGTTCACTCTTGTTTCCATGCAGTAGTAGAATTATGGAAGTTCAGAAGTTTTTATACTCACAGTTGTGTGACTATTTGCAGTAGATGTCTTTCATTTTAAGAATGCAGCTGATTGAACTGACCAGTCAGTAAGTCAGAGAGTGTATTTATCAATACATTAAACGCTACAACCAAGGGATTTCTCACAACTTTTTTGATGGAATATTTTAAAAAGAAATAATGTCAGTATGTGAGGTAGTATTAAAAGAACCTGCTTCCCGAAGACATGCCTATGACACTTTCATCTCATTGATTTGTAAAAGCACTGCTAAGAGAAGATGGAATATTTTGTCAGTTTGCAGAGCACTGTCAGATCTTGTACTACAAAAACAAAATTTATATGTTTATGTCAAACTCTGAAAGTTTCTATTCTATCAGTGGGTGATGCAGGAAGGCTCCTTCCTCCATACTAATTCAGTTCCTGTCCCGTTACTTATAAGAAGCTTCTATCCTTCAAAGTGTGTTAACTAACAAATCAAATGTTTGTAAGGCTATGTGGGCAGAAGTCACTAGCAGGAAGATGTAAATGAGTAGCTGAAGGCTCAGGGAAGGGAGTAAAAACCTCTTAAATAGAGAAAGAGCTTTCTTCCCTTCCTCCCCCAAGCATGTGGTCAAATATCTGTGAACCAAATAATTCTTTAATTGCTGTTCAGTGCATTTAGTATTCAATTCTCCATTACTATGTCCACCCTAGGCTAGCCCTACCTTAAATAATATTACTGCTCTATTAACCTGTAGGGATGTGCTGTGCACACACATATCAGCTAGTGGGAGAAATGGCTGTAATGTAACAGTTATTACACTAAAAATTTACTCAAAATGAGAAACTTAAGGATTTGAAATATCCAAGGAAAAAAATAATAAAAAAACAGAGACAATAATCAGATTGTGTATGCATATGAATACACCCCTCCACACACACAATAGTCATAAGTAGGCATTTTATCATGTCTTTATCCACCCAATGTAATATTTGTGGGGTATGCAAGTATCTTTACTCTGTCTGCTAAAACATCTCTTTTCCATCTTCTTCATCTCACTTTCAAAGGATTTTGTTAAAATTTTTTAAGCAACTAACAAAGTTGTTGCTTACCACCAACTTAAAAAGTTCTGCTGCTCTCCTGTTGTGAAACTGGTCCCAGATCTAAGAACAAAAGTTACTCAGCTTCCATCAGCTACTTTGAATATCAAGTACATTCTTTAGTCTAAAGTCAAGAGGATTTTGTAAGTGGGAAGTAACAGAGAATCCATACTGTCCAGCAGAACRCCACACTTGCTTCTGATTGAAACACTATTTGTAACACTACTTGCTACAATTGACTTTTTTTGAGGGGGGGGGGCTAATTTAGTAAGATTTACTTTCAGAGGAATCTACAGCTCCTCTCACTATCCAAAATCTATTCACTCTCATTAAACCGGCTTTGTCAGCAAAGAAAGACTTTTTCCACGTTCTCTCTCATGTACAAACATGGTAAATATAAATTTATAACTGTCTTCCTTAAGGCAACTGGTGAACCCATACAATGGTATACTGTTGTATAAAAGTTTTGACAGTACTTATTTGGATGACCTGCATAACTCATTCATGTTTCACCCATCAAAAGCAATACAGCCATCCCAATATAGTTAGAAGATTATAAACCCCAAGGTCTCCAGACTAATAACAGCTGCTGAACTGGGGATAGGGGGGAAGCAACACCCCATCACCTAGAGGCTAGAAATTTTGAGAAAACAAAACATTTAGTATATTCTCATTGTTATTTTTTCAAGTAAACTTCTGCAGCCACCACCGAAACATCACCTGTTAAAACAGACAGCAAAACACTCCATAAAACAATTCCTGAAAAGATGGGTTTCCAGTTCGGGTGCTGAAAATTCATTACTGCTCACATGCACTCTATGCACACACCCTGAGTCAAAACAAAGATGAAACACAAAACCTATAAAAGGATAGCTTAGACGTGCCAAAATAAATACAAAGAACCCTAAGATCTTAAAATAAATGTTCTTATTTCAATACCAACCATTACTTACTTACTCTGGATACTTTCTAAACATCAAGTTTTGACTATACTGCATTCCTGATATTTGCATACACTTACAGAAAACACACCCCAGCACTCAAATCCTTCCTCTTCGACCTTGACCACCTTGACTGAAACTAATACTCAAGTGACTTCTGGGCAGTAAGAGATTTTAGACTGTCCAGAAAACAGACCTACCAAGCCCAAACTTCAGAGATAACCGCACAAGACAGAAAGGCAAAGCAGTATGGGCAAAGGGCACACAGAGACTGAGCTAGGGCAGCAATGCTGCTGTGTTCCCAGTCCCACGAAGGACCTTCCAGGCATAATCCTGGAGAACCCTCAAAGACAAAACTTCCCCTCTGCATCCCCAGGACAGAGCTCCCACCATGTATTCRTACATGGGAACTAGTCACAAGGAAAAGGTTTATATATAATACAGGATGTGTACAGGAAGAAAAAAAAAAGCTCTGAGATTTCAAGCACTCTATTGACAAACAAAACAAAACAACCCAGCTTTGTCCCACATGCTTCCAGAAGACGGACAAGAAACCAGGCTTAACTAAACCACAGCTTTRGTCTTTTTCATCCCTTTACTAAGTATTAACAGCACGGTCAGAGCAAGTTATTTTTTGTTGTAATTTACTGCATTTGCAGAAGCTTAACCTGCCTTCAGAATCTGTTACCCAAGCACACCCCAAATCCTGGTTTGTTGACAAAAAACAGACCAAAATGGGGTTCTACAGGAGAATTTCACCTTAAATGCAAAAGCTGCTTTAGTCTCGAGACGTATCGTTATCTTGTCACTCAAGACAACGAGAGCTGGTTCATCACTGGAAGCCCAGCTCTGGAGTTATTTTCTTTGCCGTGAAGCAGCACTAGCAGGCAGCAGAGAATAACAACTTCAACTAACTTTGGTAAGTCATTCTAGCTGGTAAGTTGTACTAGTACAACATTATATCTTTATATCTGTATATCTTTAGACTGAAAATGGCAGCTAAGAAGTTATTTTGACTAACTGTGACCACTCAAGAAAAACACTACTTGGGAGAATAATGTAATTATAATGCTAATATACATGCAGAAGAAAGGGATTTTTTTAATTGAGATTTCTACCTGAAATAGGAAGGACTAACTGTAAAAAGGGACAGTAGCTTCCTTTAAAACAGATAATTAGAGATAAGGGGGTCTTTACACACATATAGCTCATGGCCATCCCACACATTTCCATGCATCTCTGAAAACATTGATATCTCACTGTCAAGGCATGTAACAGATGAACACTACTTTTACAGCCATATCCAAACCCCACTCCTTAATCCCCCAAACTCTTATAAAGGAAAATACGTTAGTTGTTTATTCTGGGAGGTGAGAAAGTGACATTCTTGGTAGAGAAAGAAAAAAAAAAATCTTTAGAAAGAGATCATAACCGTCATCGGAACAGGACTGAAGAAACACTAACATCCTGAATCCAGAGACAGTCAAGGGGAATACAAGTCTCAGATTTAAAAGCACCAAGAAACATGACGTGCTACTTATTCAACTACARAATAAAACTTTCTATCTTATTATCTCAATAAACATTACACCTTGCTTGGCCATATCTTCTTTTCATAGTTATCACGCTCCTGCTTTAAATAGCCAAAAGGAGATAAAGAAAACAATGGAAGAAAGTTATCTTAACACGATATTTAAAAGTAGTAAAGAGGATGATCCAAATAAGTTATTGCTCTGATAGCTAGTCATAAATAACCGAATCACAAAACGGAATTTTATTAAGAAGGGATTAGTTACATTAATGACAATGCTAACCGAACTAAGTCTGCAAGAAAGATAACTTTTTTACGCTGCAAGGGTAACCAATATGAAGTCTAGTATCTGAAGTAACCAATTTTTGTATGGTACCTGACTTGRTACAAGAAAATGTTTTGACAGAAGAAAAAAAAAATCTTAAAGAACTTTGTAATATTTGTGTAATAATGCATTAAGGGATTAACAGACAGCCACCAGATAAGGTTTTAATATGCAACTCAAAATAGAGAATCATCATTAAATATTTTTCAGTGACACAAACAAGACTCAAACCTTGCCCCTATACTCAATTTTTTCATCATCAACTTCACTATCTGAAACAATTACTGGAAATCTGGTGCTTGCTGGCAGAACAAAACAACTGAAGACAGGTCACTGATCAAGAGCACTCTGAACTGCACACAAGAAAGGCAATCTGCTTTTATTCAACCACACATAAAAAGATGCTTATCACATTCAGGCATGGACCTATAGCCTCCTGCTCTTTTCCGAGAGTCATCTTGGGGAGGAGGAGCTAGGGAAAAACCCTAGGTCGTGATACAAAAGGTCAGCGGTCCTCGCGCTCTCCTAGCCTTTCCCACTGGCTCGCTTCAACGGCTCCTCAGCGAGCGCGCTCGCGGCTGCAAACCCCTTCACGGGCTCTCTCCCAAGTGCCAGACAGCGGGGCTTAGGTGGCTGCCTCGGCGCAGGAGCACCTGAGCATGGTCCTGAAAGCGCACTTACTTGCAAGGGAAGAGTGAAAGAAKTGAACCTGCAAGAGAAGAGTGAAAGTCCTCCTCACCAGTCTAAACTGTATGGAGGAGCCCAAACTCTAAAATGAGGACCATGGAACTTCCATATTATCAAAAGCTTTTATATATAAACTATATATAATTTCAAAGACTCTTTCCCGTTTCATACCTAGCCTTCATCTCTGTTGTAAGCATTCAACTACATATTACTCCTTGATAGTAAACATTTATAAACATGCATAAAAAAGGGTTTTCTTGATCCTGTTCTGACTTGTGTTACTTGTCTCAGTATCTCAAGCATCTATTTTRCTTCTCATGAACTTGCTTCCCAACCTAAATTTACATTTTTATCAACCCTCTCACTTCCATAATTTTGTCATTACCAATWTTACAGTCCATGCTGRGACCTGTCCTGTTTAACACCTTTATCAATGGCCTAGAAGAGGAGATGGAGCATGCCAACAACAAGTTTGGAGATGACACCTAACAGTGAGGTGTAGTCAATCCACTTGAAGGCAGGACCACAATTCAGAGAGACCTAAATAGTCCAGAGAAATCAGCCAACACAAACTGCACAAAATTCAACAAAAACAAATGTAAAGTCCTGCACCTGCGGGTTAACCAAGCCCTTGCAACAACATAGGCTGGGACCCAGAGCTGGGGAGCACTGCTGCAGAGGAGACCTGGTGGGCTGTGAAGACAGCAAAATAACAGATCGAGGGAAGTGACCATACCCCTCTAATCAGCACTTTTACACTGCATCTAAAATCACACACCCTAGTTCAGGCCCTCAGCTGAAAAAAGAAAGATAAAAGTGAACTGGAGCAAGTCCAATAAAGTGTCACCAAGATGACTGGGCACTTCGGGCTGAAGTACTTTCCCTGTGAGGAAAGCCTGAGGGAGCAGGGCTTGTTTGACTTGGAGAAGAGACAGCTTCAGRGGGCCTAAGAGCAACTCCCYCAATACCTCCAAAGAGGCTGCCAAGATGACACAGCCAGGCCCCTTGCTGAGGTGCACAGTGTGAGGACAAGAACGAACAGACAAATCAAAACAAGAGAGRTTTTGATTTGATACAAACGTTTTCYCCATGAGGATAACCAAGCATGGCAAACGCTGCCCAGCGACAATCTGTGTCCTTAGAGATTTTCAAGACCAACTGGGTAAATCTCTGAGCAACCAGGTCTGATCTCATTGCTGACCTTGTTTTGAGCATGTTGGACTAGAGTCCTCTGCAGGCCACTTCCAAYCTGAAGGATTTCAATCATTTTCTCTTTGGGAAAAAACAAAAACAAAAACAAAAAAAAATATTTTTGTTGCCTTCATCACAGCACTTTCCATTATATGTTTCTTAAATATCTATATTCAAAACCATCGAATAATCCAGGCTGACTTTGTAAGTAAGCATTCCAGAATTAAAACAATAAAAAGTAATATGGTCAACGGGAAGAGTCCCATTGATTTTACCGCCACTGAAACAGGCCTCTCAATAACACATCCCTTCTCTCAATAGGTCTCACATTCATTCTAGAAACCTTGATTCTGAAATGCTGCAAGATGCAACTTTGCTTCCAACTTTCGTTCACTCCAGCCAAACTCTTTCYACTCCTCCAATTCCTTTTCTCAGTTTCTTATTTACACTTGGGGCAATGACTTTACACTTCTGTAGCTTCTCTTTACCCCTTCACGCTCAGATCTCATACTTGCTTTGGTTTTCCTATTGCCAAATTTAAACAAAGTAAACGAATTAAGCTTACTGATAACACCTCTTAATTCATTACTTCTTATACTTTACTCCCACTAAATCTGCAAAAACACTGACGTATTTTGAAATGTATTTATTCCATACCATCTTTCACCTCTGTATTTCCAGTTCTGCCTGAGAGGGAGTTCTCTTGCATACCCAGGCTCTGCAGAGGGCTTCGTGATTTTTGTTGTGTTGCATGAAACAGTAACCTGAATGATAACCAGAACTATTCTGCTTGAAGTAAACAACTAGAAGAGGAAAGGTAAGAACAAGTTTAATGGAATAAGAAAGCTGTTGAAATGTTTAAACCTCCCTGTTTTTAGATTAAAAATTGCACAATAAACATTGAAGAATTACATGAGCTTCATACTACAACTATATCCCCAAAACTCTCACTACTTCTACGTTTATTTAGTTCAAATGTATATTTTGGAAGAAAAGTAGTACTGAGGTGATTTAAATCGCTGCACTTTTACTTTCAGGGTTATATTCACAATGTCTATTTTAAGAACTGCTTTGGAAGCAACTGATGTTTTATCCAGTGAACTGCTATTTTCCCAGATGAATATCCATTCTTTGGCTCACAGTTTCCATGACACTAAAAACAAAACATTAATCGGCACCAACTTTGTGTTTGATGGTAAATGCAGCTGCAGCTCACCACAGTTCACAGTGTACCTCGACTCGCTTCTGCTGAACAGAGGCGCTGTATTTCCCCAACGCAATTTCATTGTTTTACAGACAAGTCTTCTCTTGCCAGACTCAAACACTGCAAACTCTGCTGGCGCTCTGTCTCAAAACGAGGAGTTATTCAGCTCTGCAGGCAACAATATTAAAGTCTTCCAAATTACCGAACAAAGTATATAGTCAGAAACAAGACTTTCACTAATACCATCAGTTGCCCCTAAAGTTATGAAGATCTTAGCCACAAAATTTCAAATTATTTTCCTACTGTTATCATTCAAACATAGTTGCTTCAAGACAGTTGTTGAATAGACAGTATCACTTAGACTAATTTAGAGATGGGTAAATGAAGAAAGTCACATGGTAAGTCAGAAATAAAACTTTTTATCCTGCTTCTTTCCTCAACAGCATCACGGAAGCACATACACATCTTGAGAATAATATTTATCAAGAAAGAATTTTCTATTTCTTTAGGAAAATATGTAAGATCTGAACTAGATAATAATCTAATCCTACCCATATTATCTACCCTTTCATATGTTGTAGATTCAGATCAAGTACGCAGTTACTCAGTTTTTCAAATTGTTTAACACACTACTGTTACACACATCTTTACTCAACTATATCTGTTCAATTCTAAAAGTCATGTTGAAAACAGGACCCAAACAATACTCCTTGTATTTATTAAAAGTATTTCTTAATTAATGTTAAGGTATCAATTCAGTAATTAAATCCATATGTACTTATAAGGATATGATTGAACTAAATTCAGCTGGGACTGCTCATATGGTTTAGATTATCCACTTATGAGAATATTGGTGGACTGCAGACTGATTAAAGAGAGAAATYTGGAAGAGAAGGACAATATGTCATTTCATTCAGTCTAGTGTCAACATACTTGTCCTTAAATTCAATTGAAATTTGTGAAAATTAWACAAATATAACCAGTAACAATCATTTTACAGCTTAATGGAAGATAWGCACTATTTTAAAATAAAAATTAATTTCTTTTAAAAAAAATATACATACTAAAACCCATTTCTATTTTTGCCATAATATATACTAGTAACATACTCTCCTCAAGTAAGGAAACTAAGTCCTGCCCCTCAGAGTGTGTGTGGGGTTAAGGATAAGAAAGGAGATATGAAACTTACGCATTAAATGTTGAAAAATTATGAAAACAACTTGCAGAGAAGAGCATTTGCAAGGACAGACAGTAGCAGGTTTGCAGCGCTTTCAGTATTCTCCTGGTACTGTTTAGCTATTACAGYCCCCTCTCACCCCTTCTCTGCTGCTAAAAGGTACGTGCCCTGCTCCGCACTCTGCCCAGCTGCTGCTGGGCCGAGAGCTCCCCCTCCTGTTTTAATGCACTCTAATCATGCTCAAGGTTGAACTACCCATACAGCAATCAAACACATCTCTGGCATTGTAATAAACTTTGCTATCCCAGAGAAAGAGAGCAACTACATCATTACAAAGGCAAACAGATGGGAATACAACCTAGGCAYGTTTCCCTGTATCAAAATGGAAAAAACCTTCCCCTTTCAACCATGCTCCTTTAAACACCTTTCAACAGTCAAAAATGCTAGTAATCTAAAGACTGGGGGAATACTTATTAATAAATAACAAAATAAAAATGAAAAAATTCATTGCTCATTATACCCAAACCTCTGCCTACCACCTGCAATCTGGCAGAGCCTGCAGGACCACAGTGGCTCACTTTTAGAGACCAACCAAATTCATTCTCAAGCATTACTCTTCAGTAAATTTCTATAGATGGCCGCTCTGCTGACAACCTGCTAGACTTATCCTTACTCTAAGTCATAAATAGGCCCAGATCATCAGTTCCCACCTGACAGATCACCATGGTTTATAAGTATCAAAAAAGTGAAGCCTGCTCTTACAGCTTTTCCAGGGGTGAATAAAAATAGCWTAAAATAAGCTTTCTTATTGCCAACATACCATTTGTAATATTCACAGAATACCATTATTTGGTGTGTAATCCAAGTTGCAGCTATTCATTATTGTAACCTAGGAAGAACTTTCATGTTATTTTGCAAATACAGGGCCTCAGAAATTCCTTAACAAGTGCCAATATGGGACACAAATATTATCTTCTAAACTTCAATTTTTATTAAGTGTTTGCTGAGGCTTTGACTCTTACTTTCCTTCTGAAGCCAAAAAGGAGACAAGAAGTCCAGAAGCTAGAGGATTTATCCAGGTCTCCTTACAGTTCCTGGAAGGAATTTTCTTATCTACCAATTTAAATTCTTCTTCCTTCATGCTTATTGCAACATTGGTGCACATTTTCCTATCATAGTGTTTCCCAAACAGGGAACCATAAATTAGAGACACTGACTCTAATATCTAACACTGATATCATAGTAGGTATGGTATTGCATCTCCTCACCTTCAAGTATGCAGGAAATTTCATTTAAAATGTTAAAGGTGCATTGTGTGTTTTTTTGAGATTGTCCTTCCACAGTTGCAGTGGCATAGAAGTAAGGGACTTCATAACAAGAATACAAGCAATGTCGTAAACTCTACAGTAAACTCCCACAGGGCTACAGTTATCACCTATATAGTCCAATGTGCAGGGCAGAAAAAAAAAAAGAAAAATCAGAAAAGCTTTTAAAAGTGTAATTTGTAGTATTAAAAGCTGAAAGAAACCCTGTATTTAAATTAGCACAAGTTCTCCATAGGTCAATAGTTAATGTTCCTTTTTCATTCTTCCTTGTAAAAAAAAGCATATTCTTTTTATCTATTTACCTTCTGAAATTTTGGATGATGGCTAAAGATGCTAAGCTGGGATGTCAAACTGTGAAGTCAACAGTGGCAGTGGGGAGAAAGGACAGACACACTGTATCTACTGTAATCACAACAGTATCCTCCTTCCCCCAACTGCAAACCKTGTCATACACTCTCTACCTCTTCCGGATAAGGAAAGTCAGCTAAAAAAGTCCCAATGGTTAAAAGCACCAGCTTTTTGAGGCAGTCTCCAAAACCGATATTTAAAAGATGTCTCCTTTTCAGATAATAAGCCATCCAGTTTCTTTTGGAGTATAACTGAATTCAAAGTGTACAGCAATGTTGAAGCCCTCCCATTTAGCTGTATTTGAAATACTAAATATGGATTTTTGACCCTGATCCTTCAAACAGCTATATACGTGCTTAATGGGATTATGTGTGCTTAAAGTCCCTCAGATGTAGAAGCACTCATAAAGTTAGGCCCTACCTTGGGCAGGCACAGAGGATTCGGTAGGAAACAACAGATTTGCAATGATTTTTGTAATACTCTAAGAATTTGCACAACTCCCACGATACCAGACAACAGCTGAGGTAG
Source organism: Rhea americana (assembly GCF_003343005.1). Taxonomy (NCBI): domain Eukaryota; kingdom Metazoa; phylum Chordata; class Aves; order Rheiformes; family Rheidae; genus Rhea; species Rhea americana. The sequence goes on from NW_028186149.1 coordinate 5,128,837, forward strand.
GTAAATAAATAAATAAACAAACAAACAAACTGTTTTGGCAGTATTTTACTTCCTTATATTACAAAAAGCTTATGAAGAAAAAAAAATTGAGCGAGTACTATCAGAGTATTACTAAAATATCAGAACATTAGAGAAGCTGTAACTTTCCTTATAATAAAATAGTAATTATAATTAAGTAAACCCAGAGATTTATTTCAAATAGTATTTTCCTCACTATCCTAGAGCACTATTTATTTCTAGAACTAGAGGTACACTGGGATATTTTAAAAAGTGAAACCAGCTGAGACATTATTTGAAAGAGCTTGATCTGTACATGCGTATGTAAATAACATCTTCACCTGTATTTCAGTACATCTAGAAACTGTTCAACCGCCAATACACACACAGTTCCACTGAGATCTTTATTCTCCGAGTAAAACCCCATTCTTTGTTTACCACTTTTTATTTCTCTTTTACAAAGTCTTTTTTTCCAATTACAGGCAGGAAATAAAAAGAAATGCAACTCTTTTATGTAAAGTAAATCCATCTGGATGTTTGCTGCATCCTATACTATAAACTTGTGATCCCCAACCAGAATGAGTTATAGTGAAGCTGCAGGCAAAATTGTCTCCATATACCACAATCCATTATCCCTGTCAAGTTAATGTTCCATGTTGAGCCATATGGCGTGGGTACACACTCAACAAAGGAAATTCCTTAAACTTGTTATAATCAGCACTTACAGTCATCCAAAAAAACTGACATAAACAGCTTTATTGTGTTTTTGTGCATGTCAGTTGATATCCATGACAAAAAGAGGAAGCTTCAGGAAAAAGAGGGAAGGGGGCGGGAGTAAAGTTGCAGCAATGAAAGGGGGGAAAGGAGGAGGAAGGGAGGAGGGAAGAGAGAAAGGGAGGGAGAGGGAGACTGTACGTTTCATAATTACACAACATCTTCCTTAGCAAGTGATTTTCAATTATAATAAAGCTCAAGCCTCCTGACGCTGATAGACTCTGCCAGATTAACAAAAAAAATTTTACATCAATACCTCATTTTCAATGCAAATAAGAAATCCTATGGTTTCAAAGAGCCTGACTCATATAAATGATTCTCAATTAAAAAAAAATTATTTTTGAACCATTTTTAGTTTTCCTGACTTTGGAGAGAAAATTTGCCTTCAGTTGTTGCATAATTACAAAAAAATTTAGCATTGCATCTTTAACAATATGGTAATTTAAGTATCTCACTATGCATTAAGTGTAGGTCACAGCTGAATTAAGGACTCCCAGAAGCCTCTGCTACCTGGCACAACCCATCACATCAAGCCTAAGTCAAGGTACAAGTAGAGCAGAACTTCATTCCAGCCCCCGCAGTGACAACAATAAAACGCTGAGAAAACACACTATCAAATACTGAACTCAGCATCAATTTCTGTTAATTACAGCCTTGTCAGCAACGTGATTATTCAAACAGCTCATGCAAATGTTAATGAGTCCTTATTTGCATATTTATTTTTTCCTTTGTTGAAATGTCATTGATTATTACATTCTACAATGATGAATGCTGCTGATGATGTGCTGTGATATGTAATTAGTCATTAAGTGGAATGAATAGATCAATTATGAAAAAGGAGTGAGATTAAGAAATATCAAACAAGACCGCCCAATGTAACTATAGAATTTTTTTTTAAAGGAACTAAAATAATTTCTTGGCATTTAAAGTGCAACATCAGTAGTTTTCAATAAATAAACTACTACTTTTCTGAGGTTAAATAAGACCTTCCACATGCACTGCTACTTTGGTAATCTAATTAGAATAGCAAAGTGCATTTGTAAAACCAGTAAGGCTTTTGCAGARTAAGATGCAAGTTTGGGGGGCAGGGGGAGGCTCAGCCCCCCACCCCCAACACTCCAGTTTTGTTGAAACACTGCAGCCGCCTCAAACCGTTCACACRCACAACGCAAAATACTTGGTCTTGTAACGTCCACGAAAATAACGCTGCGCCTTGCAGCAACCCCACTGTGCTCGGAGGAAGAGGCTCGCGCTGCCTCCCGCAGCTGCCTGCTCTAAGGACCCAGCCCGCGCTCACTRTTTGCGGATGAAGGGGAAATGGGAGGGAAGAGGAAGGAAGAGAGAAGAGAAAAAAACAGAGAAMGAAAAAACACGCACAAAAATCCCGGCCAGCCCCGACACGGCTGCGGAGCAGATGGGCACATTCCACATGACCAAGCCAATCAATCACCCCGGCGGGGCGCAGGTGCGGCACAGCCGCGCGGCAACACGCCATTTCACAGTCTATCGGGCACAAACACAYGGTCACCGATCAACGGCCCCGGGCCCGGGGGAGGCTCCCGCCGGCCCGACTGGTCCGCGCCTGACGACTTCATGATCGCACATCATCCCGTTCACCGGAGGATCCCCAGCGGCTTCCTCGGCACCTGCTCCGCGTGCTAAGAGCGCGCGGCGCCGGCCGGGGGCCGCCCGCCCGCCCAGCGCGGGGACGCAGCCCGCGGCGAAAAGCCTCTGCCCGAGGAAGGCCGCCGGGCTCGGGCGAGGCGGCGGCGGCCGTTCTGCCGAAACGAACGGCGCGAAGCCACTGCTAAACAACAGGAAGCGAGGGCAAGGCGGGAGGAAATCAACGGGAGAACGTGCTTCTGCACTCGCGACCTGCCAGATAAAACTCCGCAACAAATAGGGCTGCCACTAATGAAAATCCAACCAAAACCATAAGAAGTTATCTATATGCTTTCCAATACTCTTAATGGAAGAGGTGATCTTATTTCCTTTTAAAGTGAGAGTATCTAGCCTCACAGATTAATTTTAAAACAAGCAGATGAAAAATTCTGCTACCCAAAGTGATCAGACCACACCAAGACTTAAAACAAACCAGAGCACCATCTGCGTTCAACTAGTGTTCTCAAAGAAGGCCAGCTACAAGCAGTAACTTGTATTTGTGCTATTGATGACTTAAGAGTATAATAAACATCCAAAGTTACCGAAAAAAGGATAAGGGAACGTTTTGGCCACAGAGTTTATCACACCATGTTGTTACATGCACTTTAGAAAGATATTCAGGAAACAAATATGACATAAGTGCATCTTCTCTTAAAATTTCATTAGGCTTTGAGGCCAAGTCAAATGAGTTACAGCCAATATGTAAAAGATCAAACAGATTATTAACATGCCCTTCCACATTTAGCATTCTGTAAGTGCTCAGGTAGGACTCTATCATTTGATACCAAAGCAAAGAGCTTAGCTTGATTTTTATCATATTCATTATATGAACTGCAAAGACTTAAATCATAGTTAAATCACCTAAGACAAGCATCCTCTGAGTTATGTCAGCTTCTGTGCTTTTTTATGCGACGACAAATTGTCGAGTCATACTTGCAAGAGGAATTTAGGTAGGCATGGTAGAGTCTAACTGTTACACCTCCTCTGCAACCCTGCACGCTGCTTCAGGTCAATGGCAATACCTCCTTTCCTGTCCAGAAGGCTGTGTAATGGGATTATAGCATACTTCAATTCATTAATAGAAGGAGAACAGTCCATCATTTCTTTGAATTCACTGGAAATACTGACACGTAATGTCCAAAGCAGAAAGCACTTCCCCCCGCCTCAATATGGTTAGACTGCAGACCCTTTGACRATTTGTTAGATACTACTACAGGCCCTGTCGTCATTGTCCTCCCTTCTCATTCCAAAAAACTTAAAAAAAAAATCCAGGAGAGCATTTGCGTTTCACTCTTAATTCAGTAATCTTGGTATGGCTCATCCCTTTATAGAGCCAATTTTGACTCTGATAATCCAAAAACTCCACAAGACAAAAAGATGACAGCCTTGTTGGAGTGGGGCACACAAAGGCTAAAGAGCAAACACAAAAAATACTAAAGGAATATTCACACCCTTTTTCGAATTATGTTGACCAGCAGCTGGTCAGGAAGTATTCTCCTTCACTGGAATACAAAAAACATTAATCAATAAATCACTAAATTAACACTGAAACACTGGCCTGACRACCAGTTCTATTCTGGGCACTTACAAAATGCTAATTATTGTAGTATCTGAGGAGCCTACAGTGTTAAGATCAGAGTACCTTCTTTGGTAAGACAGGTTTTCAATTAAGTTCAACTTTTATTTTGAAAGCTCTTGAAAAAAAATGAAAAATGTGATATAATGGATCAAGTACTAATATTAGCCACACTTCATACGCAACATGGGGTAAGCTGATGGGTATGCCACAGACTTGGTATTGTCTCTTCAGAAGCAAAAAATGAAGGAACAGCTGGTGACACTCACAATGAAAAGGACAAGGAATGTGACAGAGATTCTGATCCAAAAAGAAAAAAAAAAATCAGTAAAGCTTACAGTTATCTGTAAACATTAAGCAAGAGGGAGAAGAGAACAGTTAGCACAAGTGTCCAGGCCATTCTGAGCCCTTTTCCCGTTTCCCTCCTGACAAAACRCTACCCGAGTGAACCCAAGGAGATACACTAACCATGCGAGACTTGCCTTTTCTTGCTTCCATGTCTCTGGTAAGAGATACGCCCCAGACACAAAACATTGTGTTTTATTTTCCTCATTTACTATTGTGGAAAAGAACTGAAGTTTTGTTTGCTTACCAAAAAAGCCAAGACATAGGAAGTGATGGTTCAGCTCAATTCATGGAAACTAGAGCACAAACAGGTAAGGTTTACAGGAGGAACTCCAAAAGGAAGGATATTCCAGCATGGGAAAAGGTGGTACTGCTTGCTAGCAAGGGGGTTTCTCTCCTAAGAAGTCTACAAAGACAGCAAGAAGTGCACCAGAGAAAATTTGAGTGAACTTCTAAAAATAACTAAAAGAAAAAAAAAATCCACGCACATGACATAGGTAGCAGGGATCCAACTGTTCAATAAATATAAATCAATCTSCTAGTTGTAAGGACATCAAGGGTAATAAATACCAAATTAATTAKATTTCATTCTGGAGTTGTTCAGATGGATAAAGGAGTCAGAAGAAGTAACATTAATTTTAATGCATAAACAAAACAATGCAYAATTCCTGAAATCTGACCCCATTTCTGAGACCATATTCCTAGAGCAAAGGACTCCARTGAAGGTTTAAACTATGATTCTTACCTCTAAAGATAGACAGAAGTAAGCTTACCAATAAAACAAGAGAAATAAATCAAAGCTATTTCTTACAAAATAGATTTTACTTATTGATTTATGCTTGTGATTTTTTTTTTTACTTAAAAATTAGACAAGTATGATTGTATTTGGGAAGGAGGGAATTATAAGTTTACATGGAAAACAGTTATTAAAATAACTCAYGCCACATAAATGTAACTGTAACTGCATATTAGCTTAACATGAAATGGACTTGGATAAGTAGTCCTCRTTCACAGTTTTACAAATTTAACAAAGTCAGTAATTAAAATAAACAAAGGTAGAAATGCATCATAACTTATGCCAGCTGACAACTCAGACTGAAAGGTTTTTACTCATTTSTGGAGTAAAAATGGCCACGTGAGATGCAGTCAATGCAAACGTTAACACAGTAAGATCATCTTAATAGATTTACTAGATATAAAAAAGCATAAAAAATCATTCATGAATGAAACTAAAATGAAAACAGCTAAAATAATGCATACATTTCCTTTAATAAATACATTTTTAAAGAACTCAAATTCAAAGAAAATCTCTAATATTACTAATATTGTCCTTTAACTATTATAGAAACATACAAAACCATACAAAGCCTAAATCAAATGCTTCAGAAGTTGATATACAAGCTACTATTTAACTAGTCCCTTTTATCTAATCATCTATACTGACATTACTCAGCTACATCCAGGGTCAACAAAAACTATTCATTCTATGTTTTGCCTAACTGGATTCCTTATGATCAGCTGTTAGCATCAAGCCACCTCATTTCCATTCAAGCGTCACAGCTGAATTCACTATAAAAATGAGTATTAAACCTYGGGGAGGCATAACTGGCTTTGACTYCAAAATAAGCATTTTTATAACTAATCATGCTATAYTTACAGGTATTAAATGAAATTTTCATTCTAATACAATATCTTCATCATCTTCAATGTGACACAAACTGCACATATTTAAGAATTTTCAGTAATTGTCAAAGTTGCTTATGTAAAAAAATAACATTTTTAAACAAAAAGCACATTCAAAAAACAGCCTAAAGTTTTACATTTTATTGGCAAGAGTACCTCATTGTAAAGAAAAGTCAAAATTTCACTGAACGTAAATATTTTAATTTTGTAAGAGATTTCAGGGTGTTTTTCTTTTTGCAATATTTAGAGTTGGTACATAAATGATTGATTCCTTTGATATTCCCAATCAAAAGAATTATTTTTTAAATTACAACAGATATGGTGCCTACACTACTTGGAGATTTATTTTTTAAAGCCTATTCTTGATAATGAAAGTATTTTCTACAAGATGAATAGTTATTAAAAAAAGTAAATCAATATCCTCTGGAAAAAACAATCTGCAGAATGATGTAATGGAAATGAGTGAAAAAAATAAAACTCTTAAATTCTTAAAAAAGATTTTTCTTTCACAATTGAAAATAATTGAGCAACTCCTCCAACACTGCTTGCTTAAGCAAAAATTTAAAAAGAGGCAAAGGAACAGAAGGGAGAAAGGTAGCCTAAGTTAGAAAAGGTTGTTCTGTGTGCTAGTGCAAAAGATGAAAGATAGCCATCCATCTATTAGCAGTTACATTTCTATCTCTGTTAAAAATCACTGCAAAAGTCTGGTCATAACAAGCCTCTCCTCCTGGGGGGGAGATGGTAGGGATGGGGAAGGGTACCTCTTCCTCCTCAGCCTCGTGGCAACAGACCTTTAAGAGGCTACACAGGAAGTTAGGGCGCAGAGTTTTCACTGGTAGCAAGAGAGGGCAGTGGAGGGAGAGGGGAAAAAAAAACTCAAAAAACATAGCACTGGAATATATATTCTCCAAAAGACATTGAAAAGCAAAAAAGGAAGGAAGGGCTGGAATATAAATAGAGTAATTGAGGAAAAAAACAAGAAAACTCGAAACAAAGTTGACTTGCTGTACATTGTCACTTCCTATGTCTTATTGCTGACATACTGCTTCTGTAAATTTGCAGAAATTGGAAAGATGCATMTTGCTGTAATAAAAGGTCATCTCCTTGTTTTACAGCACTGAACTTGCAAATTGAATACGTAGATATKAAWTTAAKTTTTGATTTAAGCTACATGCTACTTAAAAACYATAAATTGTCTTAAATGCTAAAAGCATCGATACTTTTTCGAAAAGTTCTTCCTGGAATGGCCCTCCATCACCCCCCAAATCAAATGAATAGATCCTCTGGAGGACACTGCCAACCAGATACCTACGGCATTCCTTGAAGCTTCACCTTGTATTACCTATCCTGCAACTAATCCTGCTTTAAAGGCCAGTACAACCAAAGAACATATCCGACTAGATAGGCGGTCAGGCAAGCTGTGAAACTGATTAAGCACATTCTTTTGTTGGAAAAAAAAATTTGTAAAGATTTTAAAGGAGGGGAGGAGAAAAAGAAAGAAACCAGAAAAATCTACTTTGAACCACCATTATCTGGCGCTTACAATGACTATGTGATTCCTATAACAAACTAAACAAAAAAAAAAATACAGACGTAAGTTTAAAATGGTATTAACTTTTTAAAGACAAACTGATTCTTTTTGTGCCTTGCTTCTAAGTTTGGTCAGCAACATCATCCACATACGTACTATGATGATGTGACTCCTTTTATTATTTACAAGTAGAAATAAATAAAATGTGAACAAGTTTGGGTTTTGTACTTTCAGTCCTAAATCGGTCACACAGCAGTAAGCTCAGATGGCTATTCCAACAGCACAGCCTTTGGGAGACAGAGCCACCCCAGAGGCTTTGYGGGCAGAAAATCTTTAGGCAAAGTGATTCATCATGTGTGGCAAGATGACTGTGACATCTAAAAGATTCTTGCCTTGAGCAGCACAGTACATGCTACAAGGGTTCAAACACTCTGAAAAGCATCCATGGCACATCTCAGAAGCTTTAGCAAAAAGGAAGCTTTAAACAACAAAATACTTGACATCATGAAGTAYTTGTGAATTTGCTATTCAGTAGAAAAGTAAAAAGTCCCCTTCAGTATATCTGAAGCCATGCTGCTGATCTAAGATAATGTCTTGCTAACATTAGTAAGAAATTGTTTATTTTCATACACAAGTTCTCACTAATTTCTTATTCAAACTTATTCTTCCAGAGTCTCAAAGTATGTTTCAGCATTTGGCTTACGTTCTTTTAGTGTTACTAAATCATAGCCTTACCGGTTTGTTTAGAATAATTATTTTTCACTTTCAAACTTATTTTCCCAGATTGGCTTTTATTATTCCCTTGTCCATCCACCACAACTTCTAGCTCCACTAACAGAGGATGTATTTTGGGACCTCTACTGTGATATGAGAACAGTTTTGATCTTCTAAAATTAACATGCAGCCACTGGTCCTTTCAAGGAGAGTGCTTGTTGTGCAGCCACAAACRCACTGCACCCCTGTTCAGAACATGCACTTACAGCCCACTTAGAAGTTACTGGTTTTAAATGTACTGATGTCTCAGAAACGAGCCCAACACATCCACACCAGAACAGAGGAAAAACCCTTCCACCACGGCCTCCCACTGCAGCAGAGGCCAGCGGCAGGCGCATGGAAAAGGCAACCCAAGGAACAAAGCAAGCGAGCAGAACGATATACTCCAACTTTTAACAATCACATGCTATATCCAGATAAATACTGGGCAATGAGTAACAACACGGCATAGTAATCAAATTTAAAACTTTGTTTTCTTTACATTTAAGATGAAAAGAAAATCTACAAAGGGCAACACATCTGCACAGGAACACAAAGAGACACTTGTCTTAAGTCAGTCAAAAAAACCATAAAGACAAGGAAGAAAAAGGACAGGTAAAGACATGAAAAAATTGCAGTGTGCAGCCAACAGCGTGCCCGAGTGCACTGCTCAGGTGGGACAGTCCACTGATCCACATGTGTGGATTCAAGGGATATCAATACAGGTTTAGCTATACAATAAAAACTAAGGAACAATTATACTCTATAGATTTGTGGACAGATTATTGTTGGTGGTTTCTGTGTAAATTGAGGGTAACATTAGTTTCTATTTCTGATGGCTATGACAGTTATTTTCAAAGAAAATAAAATGGACCAGTGGCTCATAATTGTGTTGCATAAACAAATGAGAAACACCACATAAAAGCACCATCAAAAGAGGAAAAAAAAAAGAAAGAAAGAAAAGAAAAGAGATTGAACAGAATGGCAGAGACAACTTTAAAAGCTTAGCTTTCAGTTCAATAGCTGGGTTAACATTAATTATCAAGGGAATAATGATGTTCAGAGCACAGGTTAAAAAGGAAAAAAAGAGTTACTGGGGCCCCAATAACCTTTTCTCCCGATGAATCATTGCCTTTCAATGTGGTGTTTTATTTCACATAGGTTTACTGACATTTGCTCTATGTTTCTATCATGAGACCAAGCTGTGTCTATGCCTGTGGAAAAAAACAAAGCAAAACAAAATCCCCTCCCCTCCCCACCCCACCCCCCTCACACACTCACAAAACAGAAACTAAAGGAGTTATAATCAGCAGTGAAGCTTGTCTTATTTGTGTTGCGAAATGTCCTGTTCCAAGCAACATCAGCACTAAAGATTCAGTTAAAAGTCAMTATCCTGAGCTCAAGATATTTGCGTTTCAAGTTTTCTTTTATGYTGGTAAAACGAGATCAGCCAGGATGGAAAGTTTCTATATATTATGGTACTGTTCTGTACATTCTATTTTCTTCTAAATACACTGCTGAAAGGCAGCAGTTTGTGTGTAAGCAAACTATCCTACGTAAAATGGTTACTCATTGAAGAAACATATGGGCTCTCTCCTGCCAACAAATCATACCGCTTTCTGTATTTTGCCCCTGAGCCTACGAAAAGCAGCAGCAGTATTTCTCCTCCTGTGCCCYCTTCTTTTACTCCCCGCCCCAAACACTGAAGGAACAGGTTTATACTTGCTTCAGTTTATAGCTTTACAAAGTTGCTTTTTACCATCTATTTTTTAAACCACATTTCTAGGAAAATACATTTCTAATTTAAGAGCTAAAATAATATACACAAAATAAAGAAACACACATATATATACTAGTTAAAAATACTATAACTGCGCGCGTGGCTTAGTGCCAGAGCGCTGTCAAACAAAGGAACAAAACCATGCAGTCGTTTGGCACGCAGGGCTGAAACCACTGTGAAACACGGGCTGTTTATAAAGCGTCGTTGATGAATAAAGGCAGCGAACAAAAAAAATTGAAGGAAACGCAGCCAAGCGCCGCAACGACGAGCCGACCGCCGCGGCGCCTCGCAGCCCTCGCAGAGCTCAAAGCGGCAGCGCGGCCCCCACGGCCCTCGCTGTTCCCCACCTCGGCTCCCGCGGCTCAGAGCGGAAGATAGGCCGTCACGTGCTGGTTATCTTTATTATTTATGAAGTAGTACTTAAAACACTAGTAAAACTAGTGACATTTATCTCGAGCTTAAAAACTTCTGTCCTCGGAGAAAAATTCCTTCCGTGATGGTAAAATATATCRAACAGATCTTTCACATCACAACACAGAGCTGCAGGGAGAATAAATAAATAAAAGAAATGGAAAGAAAAGGCCTCATCTATCACTAAGAAGAAAGATTTAATTCACCTCAGGTGAAAGGACTGCATTTCTCTAAGACAAAGGTAAGAAAGACAGAGTTCTCCCTCGAAAAAAAACTAGCACTTAGTGTCCGATCTCGGTTATCTGTAGCAGTTTAAATATTTTTCAAGTCTGATGTTGCATAAGAATGCAACAAAATTACCTGGAAATAAAATCTCCTTTCAAATTCAACAGGAAAGCAAAACAATACTTTAAAACATGCAAAAAATTCTCATTTCTTGACTGGTAGTTAAAATATTAAGGTGCTTTCTGTTATCTAACACCCATATGAACCTCTGTAGACACTTAAGTGTTGGAACGACSTGTGACCAGAACAGTCTCTAAAATCTTTCGTAAGGCTACACTGTTTTTAATATAGGTAAAACATTTAAGGAACACAGTTCTATAAGGAACTCCTCTTTTTTTAAAAAAAAAAAAATAAAACACATCAATCAGGCTGTAATTTTTCTGCAAGTTGAAAAGTACTTCAAAACTCCAAATAAATATCTACACAAACTATATTCTACATGACAGCTTGCAACAGCCTGAAGAGATATGGAACAATTAAATGATAGCATAGGAAAGAAACCCCATCAGACAGAACATGATGTAGAAGTATTGTTTATTGCATCAAAAAGTGTTCTTAAAATTGCAGTACCAGCTTAAGAAGTATACAAATACATTCTTGCCAAACACTTAAAACTTCTTTTAAACCTAATATGAATTAAYTTATGATGCAGTCGAGCACTTGAATAGTCAATGCGGGCACACAGATCAGTCTTGAAGTTTACAGGAAAGCCACACATTACTCTTGAGACTCCCACTTTCTACACCCCATAAAGTAAGAGAAAGAATTGCAAGATGCCTTATTTGTATTGCATTTACTCCTAAAGCRCCAAAACCTTTATAGATGCCCTATTGCACTGTGAAGCAAGCTAAAATTTTGTTACACTTACTGCAGCCATAACATTGGCTTTGCACATGGTCTGTACAATCCCAACTCCTTAGAGAGGAGATTTGACTAACTGTAAAGCAAAATATCTGGGAAGGTTGCATACATGTAGCTAGTCAGCTGCAGGACTTTCCTGGCAAGTGAGAACTCATTTTCCCGGCTTCCTTTAGGATCGGTTAACCATAGCCCATCAAAACTTTCTTGCTGCCTTTCCGGATCCTGAGTAGAGACCTGAGTACTAATCTTTTCTGCATATGCAGTTTKCCACAGCAATGTAACATGCAGTTTAAAAATTCAGAGCTTGAGGACACATATTTGGCACTTTCTAAACAAATATCTCAAATTACTGTGCATGTCTATGCCTCATACTAATATGGAGTTTAAYAGATTGGAAAAAGCGCAAAAAGCTAGCATTGCACTCTTGCATCAACACTTGACTAAAATATAATTTGTTATTAGAATTTTTCTTTAAGACGTTAAGCTATTATACATTTATGAGTACATCTAAAAACGCTGGTTTAGAATAATCATTTCTGAGCAAGATTATTTTTCAAGAAACAGATTTTTAAAAAAAGAAAATCTTAACTTCAGCAGATATCTATGCCTCTTTTTGCAAGTTTAATAGTTAATCACATTCTACCAGTGTAAATCTAAGTCCATTTTGATATGCCTTTCACATGCCATTTGCAGACTTACATATTAAAGCCTTCTAGCACTAGAATTTGATCTTATCAATGCACATAAGTTTCTGAAGGTAGGCTGTAGAGAGGATGAGGCCAGACTCTTCTCRGTGGTACCCAGAGACAGGACAAGAGGCAACAGGCACAAACTGAAACACAGGCAGGTCCATCTGCATATGAGGAAAAACTTTTGTATCATGACAGTAACTGAGCACTGGCACAGGTTGCTCAGAGCTGTTGTGCAATCTCCTTCTCTGGGGATATTAAAAACCTGTCTAGATGCAACCCTGTCTAACATGCTCTAGGTGACCCTGCTTGAGCAGGAGTGTTGGACTAGATGATCTCCAGAGGTCCCTTCCAACCTCAACCATTCTGTGATTCTGTGGATTTATATATAMGTGAATATGTGTGCACGTGTATGCAGGTGCGTACAAATAAACATATATGTGTATGCTGTTGGACCCCCACATGGATGCGTTTTAATATACATATGTACACACACACACATATATAATAGAATTACTCTTTATGTAATATATTTGCACAAAAATATAAATGGAAAGAMGTTATTGAACAAAACTTTAAAGAAATCTCTTACAGCCAAAGTTAAGGAAGATGGAAGAGAATGGAGGGTAGCAGATGGATCCTGGGGGATAATAACCAAGTCCATGTAGACTAAAAATTTGCAGAACAAGTTACAAGAAATGGAGACCTTATTCACTCTCCAGAAGAAATGGAAGTTGAGGCACAACAGAACTTGTATGGACCTTAAGTTCTGTTGAGGATGAACACTCCCAAGTCAAGAGTTTGTATGTGCATTTATAATTTCAGTTTACATGTTGATACGAACTTTAAAAGATTATTTGTTTGTAATAAATATAATTATATTATCTTGGTGACCTTGGTTTTYAACTGTCTTTTAGAAGATACCTTACTGACTCATAGTCAGTCTTCAGCAGTTTTAGAAAAACAGTAAAATCGGTCTCAACTTATTTCTATAGTAAAAGCTACAAGCCTTCCTCTTTCCCATTTTATTAAGCCTTTATTTTATCACTGTACTTAACTTTCAAGGCTATTACTTTTCTTAAAGGCATCAAGAGCAACCTCAGTTTCTTTAATCATATATATTAATAAAACACTACATAAAATCATAAACCAACTCTCTTCTATTTCATCTTCAGATTGGGAAGACACTTAGGCGGTTTCCCCTAAAAAACCCAAACATCCTCCCAAATGCCACCCTAGTGACTAACACTTCAGATTTCTGTTTCTCAGAGCRACTCTCTATTCAGATGCCTAAGAAAAACACTCTTCAGAATATTTTCAGCTTACTTCTTGATACATGCAAAGAATGATAGAGGCTGAACATCCATTTGAAAGCCACAGTACTGTTAGCCTTCAGAAAAGTGTAAATAAAGAGCAATGAGGAAAGCCTTCAAATAAGGCAAAACATTACCATTGCTTAACCAAATGAGTTGCATTTTTTCTGGTCTTTTGTGTTAGAGAAAAAAAAATCTTCAGATCTCTTCAGAAATAAAGCTTTTGTGCATTATTGGACTGCAGTGAAAGTGTCCAGACATTTTATTTTCAAAATCAAATTTAACATTTTTATATTTTGATGATATTTTTTCCATGAATGCACAATATAGCTGAAGCATTGCTTTTGTTTTCAGTTAGTTTTTCCAATCACCACTGTAGAGATTAGAAAATATGTCCCACACCTGCAGCAGCTTATAACTCTCAGAGCAATCAGCAGTAGTAATTCATGAAAATAGTAATGTTAGAAGTCTGACAGCTCCACACAGCTAAAAAATAAAGTTACATCTATTATGCGTTAGCTTGTTTAATGCAATCTTTTCTGCTTCCCTTTGTGAGATATCTGGGTATCTACAGAAACTCAAGTTTCCACCTGCAACAAATATTTGACATATAAAATTTAGTCACTAAAGAAAACTACTAACAACTTTAAATCATTAAAGCCAATACTAGAATACTCCAGATCACAAAAGCCACTTGCTCTAGTATGAGTAGCCTAGTTACAAGATTTTGGTTGATCAGTTCAGAATTTAATTAGTGGACACAGGCTGCTGAATTTACTAWGGAAAAGGGCTGCTACAGGCTACAGTTACATGAATACAGGAATGAAAAAAATTAATAGAATGAAACAGAGATTAAGCAAATGATTTTTTATGCACCTGCTGATGAACAAACATCTTTATTGCAAGAGACGGACATGCCATGAAATATTACAAAATTATCTTTTAATTACCAGTGAGCTTTCTACAGTCTCCTATTTGAAGAAGAAGATAATAGTTATTATGTAGATCCCTAAGCAACTGCCTAATGGGGAGGTTGCATCCCAGAGTGAGAAAGAATCATCCCCTCCTCCCTTGTCCCTAGGAAAGAGCTTGGTGCCTTCAGACAGACTGAAATTTAAAATCCCACAGCTTCACCCAGCTGATCCCATGCACTGAACACATCTACAAGTGCCCAGGGATGGCACGAACCACGGGAGAGAAATATGCCCTTTCAGCATYTCATGCACTGGTGAGCCTTCTAACAGATAAACATACCCTACAGCAGCTAAACTGACACGTACAACATAGAGGAAACGCAAGACTTAAAAATTTCAGATCACTGCTTAGTCCTCTTTTTAGAGTCTGCGTTACACTGTGAATAAATCAACACTCGCTTAAATGTATCAGGCTGCATTAACCAAAAGCAATCTTTTCAGTACAAGTTTGTATCAGAATTAAAGTATGTCACAAATTCAGAAGCCACCCTGACTCACATATTTAAATTCCCAGCCTGGCAATTCAGAAGTACTCAGTACTGCAAACATTCTGGTTTTAGATGCAAGTGAAACTTATTTGAAGACGACATATCATCTTCCTCCAGCGCAGTGAAGACAAGGTCACTATAAAACCCTTTTTGTCTCCTGTTAGCAATACAGTAAAGGTAATGCTGTTTCCCACGGATAACCAGAACTGCTCTCACGGGACAGGCTGTAGATTTGCTGGAACTCCTATGGGGCCTGTAAAGGCACCTGTAGCACAGGTGACAGCTACTGAAATGATACCACCAGCTTATTCCTGATGCAGCAGTAAATCATATAGTTGGAAGGGTTTTCAAGGACAGACGTCACCTTCTTACTTGCCAAGGCCAAGTTTTAAAACGACTCCAGTACTGATTCAGAGCTTACAGAATYGTCTAAGCTTCCGCTGCATTGACTGTCCTCCGTAAGAGCAGCTCTGTGCAGCCGCGGGGCGCGCGGGCACATCCAGGGGCTCGCCGAGCGGGAGCCGGGGCAGGCGGACGGCCCCGCGCCTGCTCGCTCCTCCGCCGGCTCCACGCGCGGCGGCCCAGCCCGGCGGGGCTCGCCGGAGCCCACCTGCGCCGCCCCCGAGGCGCCGGAGCGGCTTGGCGCCTGCCCTGCAAAGGGCACCCGGCCGCCCTCACCTCCCCGCAAAGCCCGGAGGTACTGCTGCAGTTAAAGAAACACCAGGAAAGCTGTTTGATTGAAACATTACTGTAAACAGAAGGGAAAACTACGCTTAACACACTCTTGTGTGCAAAAACCTAAGGGTAAAAATGCCCTGCACTTAGCACTGTCACTAAATGACTGTGTAATTTAATTTCCCAGAAACCCATTAGCTTTCACAAAAGGAAAATGAAGAACAGATGAGAGCAACTCTTTGGTGTGAGMTGAATTTATTTAATATAATACCTGAGGGGGGGGAAAAAAAGTCTGAAACTGTACCAACAGATAGAAAACATTGCAACTCGATGAAGCATCAGACTGCAGAGAGGCTGCTCTGAGCTGGCAATAAAYAGAAGGTCAAACCTGAGGTTTTACACTCGGACTTACCACGATCCACTTCTGCCCAATATTCAATGTAYGAGCCCAAACCTAACAAGATTTAAAATAAATCCTGGAACAAATAAGATATACACACACTTACAACATTTAAAAAGAGGGGAAGAAAAAGGATCACTTGAACAATTTAGAATATTTCACCTCAAGTTACTTATGGAGATTTTAAGTAATTGCATAAGAACCAAATGAAATATTTAATCTGGAAAAAAGGAAGAATTCATTGAAATTTAACTTAAAACATTAATCTGGGGTCAAAGTGTTCATTATAAACAACAATGTACTTCAAAGTTAACAAGGGATTCAAGCAATCTATAATACTCTATTAAAAYCCTGTCAATCAAGCAAATAACTACAATGATGTATCATAATTTAAAAGGAAAACTAAACCAAAACAAGTCTTCCATTCAYCAAATTCACTATATTTAAAAATTTGGACAAAACACAATTTTTCAAAAACATAAGTATATCTAAAACAATAAAATCTGAGGCTATATCAGGAAGAAGYAATGCCAATGTTTACTCTGGAAAAAAGAAGCTGTAATAGATTGCAGATAGATGGATCAATACAGAAAGACTTGCAAATTTTGTTTACAATTTTCTACTTCTAAAGAAGCTGAGGATATACAAGTCATGAAGACAAATATTTTCAGTCATGGTATTTTCAAGGATAAATAATCAAAACAATAAGTGATCTAATAAAAAGTAAAGGTAGCTTTATGAAACTGCTTGATGCCCRTTCCTGTGAGGTGAGGTTCAGGAAAACTTCTCCAACACCGTAAGTTTATGCCCCACTGACTTGGGGTGTACTTGTGCCTTAGAGCAAATGACTTGTACTCTTAGTTATTGTAACCATGGATCATCTGGTCACATTTGCATCTTTCCTATCACAAGAAGTTTTTCTAGCCTTTTAGCCTACAATCATGTTTGACAGATAATTATGCACTGCAAGAAGCTTGTTASCTATCCTTTTACAATGTTCTTTCAACTTACTGCCCTACTCTGGTAAAATACGATGAATTGAAATACTTGTCATAATCTTTATCATGCCTATATTTTGTAATTCTCTTCTGTTAACATTTGCCTCTTCCTTCCTAATGAACTCTCTGAAGGATATAAAATATTCTCTTCCCACCCTTCTCCAAGTTAATACTGATGTAACTGTGTATAAATTATTTCAAATCAGTCTCGTCATTATTCCCATCTCTGCAGATCATTTCCATTGTGATGCCTATTTTATTCCATGTTTTAAATCAGTAATGACTAGAGAAGATAATTCAAAGAAATCTAACCTTTATTTTGGACAACTACAAGGTCTGCCAAACTTGCTACTTGCATCTGCCTTCTCCCTTCCTAAAATGCAATTAAAACAGGATTCCTAGCAGAAAATATAATGGCACAATTTTAATGGTTACCATTTTAATAATTATGTACCCTTGTTGGCTTCCTATTATTGCCTTTACCATCATAAAGTTATTTGGTTAAGGGCTGTCTTGATTTCAAAATTCTTTTCCTCAAGTGATACTGGGGAGCAGGGGGGTATTTTCTTGAAGATTAATTAGATTATTAATTRAGAAATAGTTTAGATGCATAAGTTTTTAGTTTTATTTTTAAAGTCCAAAATCTCCTCCTTTAACTGAAAACAAACAATTTTCCCAAATTATGCTTTAAAAGGCTTAAACCCGCTCAAACACAATAGCAATACTGGAAAGCTTACAGAGATTTTAACTATTTKCCATATTTACCTCAAAAATACTAAAGCTCATCTTTAAAAATCTTGTCATTCTACCCAAGTCACTGGGTAGTGTGTTTAGGTATAARCCAGACATCATATTTTACAATAAAAACTAGAAATAGTATTTTCACTGATTTAAAAGAAGCASGGACAGAAGCACAGCCACACATACAAACATAAAGAATGAGGCAAAAGTCCATTAAGTGAACTGGAACTCTAAAAATCAGAAGGCATCCAAACCCAGATATTAATCACTCAGATAAATAATCCACAAAATGACCCCTAATTTCACAGTAACTCAAAGAGCTACCTTTGAGATCTTCATGGATTTTGGCATCAACTCATCAAGCACCTCTACTCCTTCCACCCTTAGCTTYGTAAGGTATTTTCTGCTAATAATTACTTACTAACCACCTGCAACATTGGAACAACAGTTAAACACTAATAAATGGTAAAATAAAGGGTACACATATATAATTCACTTGCAAGGCCTAACTGTATTGGCAGGCCTGATGGCAAACCACTTSAGCCACTCAAGTGCATCAAGTACAATCAACAGTTAAAGGCAGTTGCACTGCGAAACACCCAAATGCATTATTCTGTTTTCAATAGATACCACCACGTTTGGTTCTTTCCTACACTTATTTCAATCAAGACAAGAGTCAGGTTTAGCCTTTATGTTCACAGTACTGAACAGTCATGCTACAGAAACAAGAAACTATGCTTTGGTTAACAGTGTGGACTGTTTCTAGAGCCAGTTACCGTTACAAGCTTCTGCTCCCTTCCTCATCAGTACTGACTGCTGTTTACATTTGTCTTAATTTCCATTCATTGTCRCCTCCTCCATACTCTCCTCTTAAGGCTCATAATGGTTATAATTAAATATTATGACCGTACTACCCTGAAGCAGCAGTGAGCTCGTTAGCGGGAGGAGCACGTTCACCAGGTCAGGAGGATACTAAACACGCACATATGTTTTAATGTCAGCAGATGAGAAGGAACAAACTGGTAGCACAACCTTATAGTTGTGAGTAGGTGAGGTCAGAGAAACTGAAGTGATTTAAAATGCTCCGCATGTGCCATTCCCACACATCCAGAGTTTCCGATTACGACAGTTTCCAGTTCTCTGTTGACAGGTCCTAGAGCCCTGCGGCTAGCCGGGAAGCACCATCGGCTCTAAAACTGAACCTAATCAAACCAAAAAGCAAGTAGTTTAAAAAAGAGAAAAGACGACCGTATACTTGCAAACATTACCTCTACTTTAAGGGCTCAATCTCAGCATAGCAAGCTTACATTTAATGATCATCTTTTCACTGACTACAGACTATGTTAATGATGTGCAAGCCTGCGAACAGCACCGCCTGCAGAAAGCCAGCACGGGCCACCCTACCTAAGCGCCTGTGCACATCCTTTCTTCCACGTTGTGCCCCCACGGCGCCCTGCCATGAAGTCACCCCCTGGAACCGAAAGGGCCAAGACGCCCGTAAGCTGCGTTCGGGAGCGAGGGGTTCCCCGCGGTCCCGCTGAGCACAAACAGAACAGCTCAGCGGGCTCGAGCTCAGGGAACAGGAAGACGGAAGATGTGATACGACACACTTCCACGCGCCCCAGCAAAACCCGACCTCGACGTGCAAATGCGCAGTATCATAAAGCAGCATAATTACTGAGAAAGAACTTCGTAACCTCGTGAAGAGTTTTCTGGGATGTAATTAAAACAGAAGGTGTTGAATAAGCAAAGATGATTAAACCTAAATGGAGGTACGTTACAGCCAATATATCTGAGACCAATTTTGAAATATCTGTATGGATAGTAACACCTTATGCTGGTGCCAAGAGGATTCAGTGGTTTTACTTAAAATACAAGCAATGATCGGTCTTTTTTTATACTAACCAATCAACAGGATAATTCTGGAATCCATTAGTGAAGAACACTAACCAATCCAACATAATAGCTTTACTTCCCCTGCAAAACACTTCAAAAATATCTAAATGAATATGGAAATGCGTCTTTCTGTGGCAAATTGTTCATTATTGAATGATTATCAACTCTTGTTAGACAAAATTTCTCTCTTTTGCAACGTACAAGATCATTAAAATATTTGAGAGCTCCATCATGAAAGACAGTGGCACTTTATAATCCATATCTCTTCAGGCAAATATGCTTAYGGCTGAACATAATACACAAAATAACAACATCCCCTTGACACACAATTCTTTTTTTTTAATGGTGCTCTTAAGTGTTGACAGCAGTGATGAAATACGCTGTTGTTTTTTTCTTTTTTTTTTAATGGTTTTTAACTATTTCAGAGATGTATTTCAGTCATGATAAGTTTGAGAAGGAACATGTTTCTTCAATCCTCAACATGCAACCCCACGCGCTCTATCACACCTGTTAGCCTACTGAGGTATTTCTTATAAGCTTGACAAGTTTATGTTCTCAGACATCATCCTTTCAGCCTCAGAAGACTGTAACAACTCAATCAATGCCTTAAATACTATCAACAGTAACAAAGAAAATGAGTGTTTCCATTCTACTAATGGGAAAGCTTCTATAACACAAAAGGAGCAAACTCACTGTGCAATTCTTTGTTAGAAGAAAAAAACAAAACAAAACAAACAAAAAAAAAAAACACCGCACAAACCACCAACAACCCTAGGAGAAAACTTTTTTCTCACTAATGAGACAAAGCTCGGTAAACATAGATACTGCTACTACATAGGAAAGTACTTATTGCTTTTACGCAGCTTTCCTTATTCCCCTCTCCAACTTTCAACATCAACTTAAGATATACTCTGAAAATTCATGATATGCAAATATGATATATGGAGCTGTATTCTATACTGTAGCACAAGCAAAGTGAACATATTTTTTTGTTATGACAAACCAAAAACCACAGGTGGAATATTTTTTAAAAACATAATTTAAAATTTTGGGGTGTACTTTTCTGAGATATRTACTGAAAGCTTTCTGTAATTCTTTCCTGCATATAGAAATAAAGTACTATTACTGCAGCAGAAACAAAATCTGTGAGAACTGTTAACCACAAAGCATTGCAAAAATATTCTATTCCAAAGCTGCTTTGGGCAAACGATTAACATTCATTTCTTGCATTCATTAATTCTCTCTACAAAACAATCTCAATGTAGACTTCTCCATAAATCTGTACTAATGATGTAATTCTATTACATTTAAGGGAATCACCTACTAATCTCCTCAATAAAATTGAAAAATAAGAAGATACAGTAGCACTAATAATTTTTGTTGTATATTTAAAGGCATATATTGTTTAGCAATTGGATAATTCATACCATGAGCAAATAGTTTGTCCTTCATAATGCAAATCACAAATCAAATTTTGCTAATATTTTTGTAAAGTAAAGCCAGTATCAGCTATAAAGCCCAGAGCCATTCCATACATGCCACCGATCAAAATATTTGACAGACAGTTGAAATTACTTATATTTTTGGTCTTCAGTATTAAAAAAAAAAAATAATAATAAAATAAAAATAATTTGAAATGGTGTTGGAGTGAAGGTCTACTCTGCTTTATCACAGTACCTAAGAAAAGTCATACTACTAACTTCACTGTCTTCAGGTATAAGTATCATTCACCTGTACTAACATGTACTCTCTTCTTAACATAGACTATAGTCATTTTGAAATTACAGGACTATATTGGTAGGTTCATATATGAAGATTTAAACGAAATACTGGTTTCAGCACTAGCTGCACTATATCTGCCTTTATGCTGCAGAGAAAATTAAGCAGTAAACAAAGACTAAGCAAATTATAAAGATTTCCAGAAGAAATTGCAAACCACCAGGATCTGGATTTAGGTAATCCACTTAGATTACCATGGCTATGTCTTAGAAGGACAATACTGAGATCACAAAATAGGTCATGTCTACAACAAGCAGAATACATAAGTGAAACAATGTCAACTTCACAATTCAAAGCCATCCCTAAGTTTAAAGGTCATATTTTATTATATAATTTCTAAGACCATGTTTTGTCAAACAACAAATGCTTTGCAATTAACGTTTTTAGGCCACAAAAGAGAGTACACAGGAGAACAGTAATGGACAATGCCAATACATTAACACATTTCTAGCAATAGGAGGGGTCAAGACTAAGTCCACAATATCATGCACTTTTTTTTTTCAGATGTAATTTTCAAAAAGCAGAAAATGTTGGACACCCACATGCCTAGAAGCAATGGCAACTTTTGCCTAGTGAAGATACTTGCTTCTGTTTCTTACAATGACAGTATTCCAAGATAGCAAATAATAAAGAAATAAGAAAATAAGAAAATAAGCTTGAAAACAGTAGGCAAAATATTTAATAATTAACTAAAGTCTAAAATATATTGGTAGTTTATGGATCTCAAACATTTGAAAGGTTTTTTCTGTTTTTTTTTTTTTTTAAGTGGGCAAACTAGAAATTGTTATATATATCTTCTCAGGTTTAAGTTCAGGAATAGATAGCTTTGAAAAGCATATAGGATTTTTTTTGAAGAGAAATGAAAAATCAAATTAAAATAAAATTAAAAAAACGAAAAACCCCACAACTCTAAGAAACACGGATAACAGCATTTATGAAAAAATTTACTCAGTTGCTCATCCTATAAAATTTCAATAGCAAAGTCAGTGTTGCTATGAGAAAGAGTAACTTCCAGATGCTTGACATGTCAGGCCTAGACAAGGGGATGAAAAATGTCTCTTTCTGACCAAAGAGGCTTTGAGGGGATGCTCGTAAAGAATTACCTACTTACCCATCAGATTTGAGTTCATGAAAGGTGTCGGGGACAATCCTTCATGGGGCCCTAATCGACTGTCATTCAAGTGATCACTGTAATGAGGACTGTCTGCAAAACCCTAGAGAAAAAAAGACCAGAGTATTAAACAGATTATTTGGCAGCCCTACTAATTGAGTGTAATGACACTTCTCTAATTAAATGCACAGAGTCTCAATTGGTCATTCATCATGRAAGTTGTCTTTCAGGTCTATCTCCCAGAAATTACATTCTACCGCCTTTTTACTTTCTCTCTCCCATCTAAAATATAACACACCATTTTAAAAAATAACCTGCGTCCTCAAACAATAATTCTAAAAATTAATTAAAACTGAGATATTTGAACTTTTAGTGTAAAGTCACTAATCACTGTCAGAAAAAATTAGGTTGAAGAAGTCACATCTGAAATTTTTTTCCTAAAGTTTGTCTGGATTAACAACATTGCAACAGTATAAAGGTCAGAAAATCATCGACATTAGGAAAAAAAATAAATTAGTGCAAACGAGAAGTTCCATTTCCACTTGAAGATTGCTATTCATGTTGCAGATCAGTAGGTGTTTTGACAGTCACAATACTGAACAGCATTTTGTTCACTGACAAAAGCTTTTACTTCCTACTACTGATTAAGTGGAAAAAAAAAGTTGCCACTTGATTTTCAAACAAGCATTCAAACTGAAATATAATTTTGTACCCTTTTAACAGTGGCATAAGCCAACTTAAGGCACTTGGAATGACTCTTGTGTAGTAAGAAAACACTGGCTTATTGCAAGCTTGCTCTGAAGGCATCCAGATGGAAAACATGCAACAGAAGCCCTAGGATGCCCATATTTCATTAAATCAGTTACTTAAAATTTTATTTTGTATAGTTCAAATTGTTTCCAGCTTTTCTTCAGTAAAAGTATGAATATGGTATTTGCCACTCAGACTGATCAGATGTTCAGTAATTTACACTTTATCAAAGCATAAGCGAGACTTGGTGCTCAAAATCCCAACTCCTTCATAACCAAAGGATTTTGAGCAGAATTGGTAAGACTTAGCTTACCATGCGTGGTAACTCGTCTATTTAAGCCTCTTTAAACCAAAAGCTACAAAAAAAAAACAAAAAAAA
>NW_028186149.1:5152702-5177449 GCF_003343005.1 Rhea americana
AAAACGAAAACAAAAAGAAAAAAAGAAAAAAAAAAAAAAAAAACACAAAAAAAAAAACTTAATGTGGAGGCCCAAATAGAGCCTCCACTATAAGGGAGAGTTTGGTCAGGCTCACTGCTACCAGAAATCACCCCAAATCCCCAGGGACTATAAAATCAAATTGCCGAACATTTATCATTTTTCGGACTGCAGGCTCCATTCAAGACAGCATTAACGGGGCTGAAACAGGCCTCCCCATCTTTGCAGGCATGCTGTCAGTTCAGCCAAAGGGCTACTAACTGAGGGCTAAATAATCGTCAAATCAGCACAACTGCTTACGGATGCAT
Source organism: Rhea americana (assembly GCF_003343005.1). Classification (NCBI taxonomy): domain Eukaryota; kingdom Metazoa; phylum Chordata; class Aves; order Rheiformes; family Rheidae; genus Rhea; species Rhea americana. The sequence goes on from NW_028186149.1 coordinate 5,153,029, forward strand.
GTCACAACTCCTTCTGCTTCTGTGCTCTAAAAGTAATCTTCTGGGAGTCCCAGCTCCCCAGTGAATCTTTGGCTCACTTTATCTACTTCAGAATCAGGGCTGCACGCGTGACAGGCATCCAGAACCAATCTTAGTGACATTTACAACTCGCTTATGACCACGAGGGTGTCCTGGGGTAACCGGCACCCGGCCCCGGCTGTCAGACAAGCAGCATGTAGCAGCAGCTGCCGAGGAAACGGAGCGGCTCCTAGCTAAGGTCACCACATGCGGTTTATTTTTACATTGAAATGAAATAAAAAAGAAATCAAATCTGCTGAATACAAAAGCAAAAATTTGCACATGAAGAGCCTAAAGAACAAAGCTAAGTGGTTAGTTTCCTATTGGGCTCTTTGCTTGTACTAATTTTTTCCTGTTGATGTGGAAACTTTTTCCCTGAGACAGTACTTAAACTGGACTTTATTTTTAAAAGAAAGAAACTAGAAAGGACACTATCAATGATAAAACATATCATATCACAGAGATTCGAGAAGCAGTGCCTAGACAAGCTTGAGAAAATTGCATCAGAGAGATCTTGCTTTACAAAATAAGTAATAAAACTACTGAAAATATAACCTCAGTAAAACTCATTTCACATGCAGCCATGCATCATGAAATACAATCTACCAAAAGTACAGGATTACTAATGCTCCCTTCCTCACCCACCCCCCAAGGTAATAGTGTATATTTTTCCTTTCACCAAAAGGGCTGAGGAATTAAAGGAGGGGGTGGATAGTTCACCCCAAAAGCACCGCTGCCCCTTCCGCTGTCCAAATTCCTTCAAGTAATTCTTTACACTGCTTTTTTTTTTCCCATGTATTATCTCAGTTTCTCTCCCAGAGTACACTTGTATCTAATTACTGCAGCAAAGTTATATCTTTATAGGTAAAGCAGTTGATTTGCGTAGAGCTGACTAACGTTCTAAGTAGTCTTTCACAATACTAAAAGCCATAAAACATTTGAAAATTTACTATACGAGGAAAAAAAAATGTACTAATGCACATGTGAGCACTCCAGATAGAAATAATTCTATACATTAGCTCAATTCCTGATTGTGCCAGGCATTTTGTTCATTGTCACCACTTATTCAGATGAGTTAGTGATGAGTTATGAACTATCAGCTCAAGCAATAGGGTTTTCTTTAGCATAAGAAATCTGGGGATGATTCCCACATACAACACACCCACACTAAATGAATACAAAGTAAGTTAAAACACGCACGATCTTGACTTAAGCTTCTTTTCCACTTTACAAAAGGAAATCAAGCAAAACTAGAAGAGCTCCAAGGACAATACTTTAAATTAGAGTGTTATTTCAGGGCATGCTTCACATTTAAGCTGTGCTTCAAATAAAGTTGCATTCCTGATGTCATTTCTTCTTCTTGCATCTGTCTTGTTAACTTGCATAACAAATGCTATAAAGTTCTGCTGGAAAGAGCTTTAACTGATCACAGATGAAAACTTTAGAAGTTTCAAATAGCTTCTAAAACAGCTTTTGGAAGCTTCTAACAGCATAATTAAGGTTTAAAAAAGTATTTACCAAATACGATAGTGCAAACATACATTAGCTGTTCGAAGGAGAATACAGCAGAGCATGGGCTTAAAAAGCCTTTGCCTGCAAAGCAAACAAAGGGCAATGCTTTATTGAAAGGTCTGTGCCACCTATACGACTGAGTAGCAAAGGGAAAACACCATGCACAGTTGGCACTCGAGCTAGTACCTGATAACAAAGGGAAAAAAAGCAGTGGAAAGCACAGAAACTTCTATCAGAACTATGCTTCAAATTTATAGAATACTCAAGAACACATGCTTTCCAACAGTGAAAGAAGAAAGTGTAGGTTATGGTTCGAGTGCATCCTTTATTTCTGAGAAAGGAAGGAAATTCCAATTCATGGCAATCTTGAAAATTATGTACTTGCCTCTGAAAGGACACTAACATAACGGGATTGATTACAGCCACCAACCAGAGTGGAACAGGAGCCAACTAGCTATGCTCAAAGTTATTCTCTCTCTCAGGGAGGATTATTTAATGATTTATACTCTGACCTCACTCTACTTGAAGAAGTTGATTATTTTATGTGTAATCATATCATACTTCAGAGCACACACGGGCTTCCAAAACCTTTGGAAGATTGCTACTTAGCACTGCCTGCGAGACAGCTTTCACGCGGCGAGGCTGGAAGGAGACGCTTCATGCTCAGCGCACATCCTCTTATTCCTACCCACATTTGCTCCCCAGCAAGCATACCAATGGATTTGCACACAGACGGTACAACCTGAGCAGGTAGAAAATAACAGGCAAAAGGTCTGAAAATAGGAGTTAGTTTCTGTTCTGTGCACTTTATTACAAAGCGACTATAGCTCAGAGAGTTGGGGGGGGGGTTATGTTTACAGAATGAAAACTGGTTTCAGATATAATTGCCTGGATGCCATAGCTATAAACTCAAAACCACTTTGTTCGTTCTGGTTCACATTTGTACTAGGTGTGAAAGAATTTGGAACATTCTCCAAGACAGACAAAGCCTTTTTTTGTTTGTTTGGGGTTTTTTTTGTTTTTTTTGTTATAGCCCCGTATTAAGTTTAATGAAGGGCTAACTGTTCCACTGCAATAGGCCTCTCCCTGGACTTCAGTCTCATTGCATATTCTTGTTCAGAAAGACAAAATCTGATATATCTGCAAACAAAAGCGAAAGTATTATAATTTCTTTAGGCCTGACATGAAACAACTGAAAAACTATTACTAATTAGTGCTGCAATTTAACAGTGTGATGTAGACACTCTCAAAGCTGAATGCTCTAACAGTCTATTTATCAGACATTTCATTGGATTAGAGTGACAGTCTCTAAAAATTTCAATAAATGAAGTCCATCAATTAAAAGAATCAACAAATGCAACATTTTTCATTCCCTTGATGCATCTTGGCCAGATAAGACACCCCATGTGTCCAAGTGATTTAAACTTCATACACATCAGGAAGGTTTCCCTGGCACAAGCATGCCATACAGCTGAACCAATGAAAAGCTGAAGTTATTCACAAAATCATATATAGTAACATACAGGACAAAAAAGAATTATCTTATAAAATTTACTGTTCTAGAAGTCCTAAAAGAGAGAATAGAAAACAAACAGGGAAATCACAATCCTGCTAGCTTGTTTATTCTACTAACCTGTAAGTGCAGGCTTGGCACGACTCTGTGCCCCATTTTACAAAATAAAACTGTCTTTCACTGACCATTAAAGTTCTAATGTTTTGGTTTAAGTCAATCATAGAACTGATCTGAGAGTTGAACAAAAAGAGCATGTCCTGGCTCCCTGTTCCTATCCTGTTTCATTGCACTATTTCCTGAAGCCATATGGCTCTATATCCCCTTTTATCCAAGCCAGTTGTATATTTTGAGTGAACTGCTGTCATTGCTATCATTCAACAGAAGCTGTCAYCGGTTTCAGTAAGGTCAGTACTTCATGATTCAGATGCAGGTGAAAACTTAATTCAAACTGCTAAAGGATAGGCTAAAATAGATTATTCAGATTCACTTACAGAAAGCAGACTAACAAGTAGCTCAAGTCTCCTTGAAAAAGGAGAATTCAGACACGCATGGCTCCTGTAGGATCCATCCTCTCCCCTTTACTTATACTTCAGTAACATAAAACTATTATCCTTTAGTAAATGTTTTCTTTATTCAGACTAGAATTTGTTCATGCGTAAGCAAAACCATACTCTTCACCCAAGCTCAAGGAAGCTAGTTTCTTTTATAACCATAAAATCTCAATTCCACTTCACTGTAAACTTTCAAAAATGGATGACGCGCTGCAACTACTTTACAATTTTAAGGCAGCACAAGAACATCTATTTCCCATGCACTTACTAACTTCATGGAATAATTTCTTCCCATAGGGTTATTATAGTTCAACCTTTTATTTGAGTAGATACCTTTTACTGAGTAGACTCAAGTCTACTAAATTAGAGAAAACAATATTTTTTGTTTCTCCTCCCTTATCATCCAACCCCTCTCCTACACAAGTTGCTGAGTGGTGACCAAAATCAGATCAAGTTGTGGCTCATACCTGAACAGCCAGACTAGCAGGTGGGTTTTTGCATGTTAGCAAATTACACCAGATTTAACATCTCAGTTATCTCCATTAAGCTTAAGACATTAAAATTAAAATACCACTAAAAAAAAAAAAAAAGACTTCAGTTACAGTTGACATGACTACAGACTAAAGGATTAAATTTAATGAATACTGCTTCTGATTTCTTGAGTCTTATAGTTTAGCTGACCCTATATAGAGAATAAAATCTAGGAATCCTGAGATTCCTTCCAACACAAATTATGTTATGATTCTATGAATTATGCATAATCATTTGTTTAGACTAATAGTTAAATCAACAACAGTAAATCTACTGCTGAAAACAACTTTAGTTTGGATTATCTGTCCCTCCAAACTGATCTGAGACTCAAAGACAAACAGAGAAAAAATAATGGGGGAAGAAGCAAAAAGGACAGAGAGTCAATCCTTGGGTCTACACACTTGTTAATGGCTCCCAGAGGAAAGAGTTCAGAGCCAAAGCCAGGCTAGCTCTACTGAACACCCAAGCTAAGAAAGTACCCTAGAAGAATGAAGGTAAATTAAAAATTAATCCAGAGAAGAGTACAAGCAAGAAACTATCATCTGGAATGGGTCCCAGAAAATCCAGAAAAGAGATAAGTCACCCTGGAAATACAGTTTTAAAAAGGGAAAAGAAAAAAAAAAAAGAAAAAAAAAAAGAAAGAAAACACACACCCCACACATGAAAGTCAGTCAGGAAAATCAGTATTTTCCGAAGTATACTTCTGACAAGAAGTACTAATGGAAGAGAGTTCTACCTGTCTGCTTTAAGAATTCAGACTATCACTTCAAAATAAACTGGTTCATACAATTTGAATAATTTTACAAACTGGCAGTCAAGTTCACAAGAACAAAACAAGTTAAGTCTTACAATTCATTTTTAAGTTATTTATATAGAGACTGCTACCTCAGACACYGCAACTACAACTGTTCTTTACAGTATTTCCCGGTTCTATGGACCACAAGGACATACCCAGATGCTTTCCCGAGACGTAACGGGGAATTACGGAGTAAGTAAGTTTGTGACTTTACATAATTAATGAACAATGGATAAATCTCTCTACACAACAAGAAGAAAAGTCAACCAATTGACAAAATGAACAAAAATTTTAATGAAAAGTAACTTCTTCAATAACTAATCTCTCCCACCTAGCACTGTCGAGAATTTATCCAGTGACCTGCTCTTCCCTGATATAAGAATACCATCTAACAGATGGTATTACACACGGATCTAGTGGAGATCAAATACAAGATCACCCTGGCTTCCAAGACAAGAAATGAAAAAACAGGGAAAAAACCACGTCTTTGATCATTATACCCGTATTATTTATCTTTTGCCTGCTACAACACAMAAGCTAAGAGACCATGCTCAGCCTCATTGAAGTGCCAGGAAAGCACAGGCTCTACGTATGCCACCTCCCAGAGTGCTGAGAAGTAACAGGCGCTCATTCCAACCCAGGTCTCCAGTGCAAACGAACTTTTATTAAACTGAGGCATGCAGGCAGTAACCTGATGGATATTACCTAATTACACAAAGACAAGGAGCTATGTAATTCCTAGTTTTAATTCTGATTCCCTTTCACTATTGGCAATTTTTAATCTTCAATTAYAATATTCTAAAGACAGAAACATAGTTTTATATATCCTATACTCAGATACCTGCTACTTGGGAGTGGGAAGGGAAAGTGTAGTATTGCCCTAAATTTCAGGTGTTATTGGGAAAAGTTCGGAGACCTTCCCCAAAACCCTTCAAGTACCACTATAAGTTACATACTCTGTAATATAGCTCTAAAAAATAYTGGTTAGTTATTTCAACATTGAAGTTGAAACAGATGAATGCTAGGTGTCCAGTAATAGCATATGAAACCAACAAAAACATGATATAGTTTTTACCTTGTAAAGTTTTGGAAGGGGAAGGGCAGGAGGACACAATATATTTCAAAAGGAATTCTTTGTTCAATAATCACTGTTTTCTCTAGTTATAAATTTCTTTCTTTGATGAATGATGAATGACAAATCTGATTTTAAACAGCTAAACCAAATGGCCAGTTACATCTCTCTCAAATCGTATGAGAGAGATACAATATGATACGAAATAGGACATTTCATTGACCACAAAGGAAACTGATTTGTAAGCATATTGCAATGCTAATTTCAGTATCACAGGAAGTTTCAATAAGAAGCTACTGTTTATATCACTGAAAATAGATTTTTCTAGTTCTCAACTAAACTACATCCACAAATCCACGGGCCTGAATGGGATACACGCACAGGTACTGAGGGAGCTGGTGGATATTGTTGCCAGGCCACWCTCAATCATCTTTGAAAGGTCCTGGAGAACTGGAGAGGTGCCTGAGGACTGGAAGAAAGCCAATGTCACTACAGTCTTCAAAAAGGGCAAGAAAGAGGACCCAGGCAACTGTAGGCTGGTCAGCCTCACCTCCATCCCTGAAAAGGTGATGGAACAGCTCCTTCTGGATGTCATCTCCAGACATACAGAGGAAAAGAAGGTGATCAGGAGCAGCCACCATGGATTCACCAAGGGGAAATCCTGCTTAACCAATCTGATAGCCTTCTATGATGGAATGACTGGCTGGGTAGATGAGGGCAGAGCAGTGGATGTTGGGCATCCACTTCAGCAAGGCTTTTGACACTGTCTCCCATAACATCCTCCTAGAGAAGCTCAGGAAGCATGGGTTAGACGAGTGGACAGTGGATTGAGAACTGGCTGAAAGGCAGAGCTCAGAGGGTCGTCATCAGTGGCGTGGAGTCTAGTTGGAGGCCTGTGGCTAGTGGAGTTCTCCAGGGCTCAGTACTGGGTCCCATCCTGTTCAACTTCTTCATCAGTGACCTGGATGAGGGGACAGAGCGCCTCCTCAGCAAGTTTGCTGATGATACCAAGCTGGGAGGAGTGACTGACACACCTGAGGACTGTGCTGCCATTCAGAGAGACCTGGGCAGGCCGGAGAGCTGGGCAGAGAGGAACCTCATGAAGTTCAACAAGGGCAAGTGCAGGCTCCTGCACCTAGGGAGAAATAACCTTAGACACCAGTACAAGCTGGGGGCTGAMCTTCTGGARAGCAGCTCTGCAGAGAAGGACCTGGGAGTGCTGGTGGATGACAGATTGACCATGAGCCAGCAATGTGCCYTTGTGGCCAGGAAGGCCAATGGTCGCCTGGGGTGCATCGGGAAGACTGTTGCCAGCAGGTCGAGGGAGGCGAACCTGCCCCTTTACTCAGCCCTGGGGAGGCCTCATCTTGAGCACTGTGCCCAGTTCTGGGCTCCCCAGGACAAGAGAGACATGGAGCTACTGGAGAGAATCCAACATAGCGCTACAAAGATGATCAGAGGGCTGGAGCACCTGCCCTGTGAGGAACGGCTGCGAGAGCTGGGCCTCTTCAGCCTGGGGAAGAGAAGACTGAGGGGGGATCTGATCAATGTATAGACCTGAAGGGAGGGTGTCAAGGGGACAGGGACAAGTTCTTTTCAGTTGTCCCGTGTGACAGGACAAGAGGCAATGGGCAGAAATTGAAGCACAGGAAGTTCCGCCTGAACRTGAGGGGGAATTTCTTCACTGTGAGRGTGACKGAGCACTGGACCAGGCTGCCCAGAGAGGTTGTGGAGTCTCCTTCTCTGGAGACAGCCAAGGCCCGCCTTGATGCAACCCTGTCTACCATGCTCTAGGTGACCCTGCTGAGCAGGGAGGTTGGACTAGGTGATCTCTAGAGGTACCTTCCAACCTTACTGATTCTAGGATTCTATAAACCAGGAGAGAAAGTAATGCAAGTATGGCCAACACACTAATAACAAATGCTTAAAGATAATACCTAGATGCCTACCTAAATTATTTGGAGCTCAGATTTTGAAACCTGTTTGAGAAGTGCTGCCCATAAATCAAAATACTGAAAAATAAGCTTCATTTTGGGAAAAATCCTACGCACTGAATGTGGGATATTTAATTAAGACTTTGATTTCACCCTGAATCATCTGCTTACTTATAGAATACATAAGGAAAAGCAAGTAACCAGCAGAATAACCACCAACCTCCCCCCCCMAAAAAAGGACAAAAAGGACACAAATACAACAGACTTGATAACACTTACTGTATTTCTGTGTCCCTCTTGTCTTGTTTTGCTATTTAACAGCTTCCTTTCTTGTTATGTACCTGAGATTAAGAGGTATAAAATACTATTTCAAAACCTGCTATCTCATTACTATTTTTTGACTTCTTTGCAAATTAAAAGTACTACTAACGTGGAGGGAGGAATAGGATGGGCATATGAAGTATAATACTTTGCCTCTAAAATACATGTCTGAATATTTCACATACATAGAGGGCATAACTTTTTGACTGATGTTATAGTATCATCTAAATCTAGCAGTGGTACCTTGATCCATCCAACTCCAGCTTCTAGTACAAGTATAGAAGAGTTATGTAGATGAAAAGAAAGATAAACTGCATACTCAATACTGAAAATTGTTTCTATGGTAAATCAGCTCAGAATTTACATACTCCATTTTTATTCTGTATATATGCTGGAAAAGAATTACAGCACTTAGTCCCATTTCTGAAAGCAAGATATTTCTGCTAATTTATGCACAAAGTATTTTACAGTCAAAATTATTATTGAAGAAAAAAAGCTATCTAGCTAGGAAATGTCTTACAAAAAATACTTTTAGATTTGCTTCTTTTGGAGAAAGAAATCCAAACAGACGAAAAACTTGCTCCATTTATTGCAAAGACACATTATAACAAAACCAAAACAATGGAAGAAAACCTCACAGAGCGGTATTGTTCACAAAATAAAAACAACTATTATCCACACAGCAATAAAAACTGCAGCAGAAAAATCTTTACCTAAAGGACAACATTCATCTCCCCAAAAAGTGATCATACCAACTTGTTTCTAGGTTATGAGTTTTCTTCTGTCAATTACAACCCCCCACAGAAAGTGGAAAAGCTAGAAGTTCAGAAGCATCTCACAACAGAGACAAAACTTCCAAGACCTATAGAGAAAGTTACTGGGCTCATCTAATGCTATTTGGTTCAGCACCTCAGAATTTGCTTCTAAGACGCTAATAGAGCAAAACTTTCAAAAAGTACCTTTATAGGTCTCTGCAACGTATGCTAAAGAGCCRGTTACACTTTCAGTATAAGGATCATCACTACAGGTAAAAGTATCTTCAGTTCCGTATCACTGAAATAAGGAAGGGACTTGCATACACTACTCAGAAGATTGCCATCAAAAAAAGCACCACAGTTGCACATTTAGAAGAAAAAGCAAGACTGAAGAGCTGGAAGAAAAACGAGCACCAGAATAGAAAGAAAATTGGAAAGTCTTGTATATGGACTTCAGCATAATAATAATAATCTCAAGAATAAGGTAGAAATCAGCATTTTGTAGAGTTCCACACTGACCTGCTTATTTCCATCCCTCATTTATTCCTCTAAAATAAAGCTTTCCTACTTTTTAACTAGTTCCCATAATAGATGAATTTAAGTGGTTCACTTTTCTAATAAAAAGTTTGGCCTGTGCAACAGAGCTTTTGCACTTTTCATAGATTTAAGATCATCACAGCCAGTTCTAGAGATACAAATACCTGCTGATCTTTCAGTGTTAGAATGACTTTGAACTTTATGAGGTAATGAAAAAATAAAGTTCTTTTATAAGGTTTTCTTAGGCCTGCCRTGATTCTCAAATAATTGTTTTCATAATTGGATGTTAGTTTAAAACAGCATTAAATAAAAGTATTTTACCTTTTGATGAGGTATTATGGGATATGACAGAAGGATCTCTTGTGGAATTATTGATCAAAAGATTAAAATACATGAATAAACACTCCACCCCAAGCACAGGATTATATGGCCATTTTTCAGAGTAAACATAAGTTACCAGTGCACTTTCCCTATTTCCCCTAAGAACTGTAGTAGTATCAGCATTCCTCAACTRTTCCATAAATATATCAAAAAGACAGAGTACACGAAGAAGTGGAAAATTTTGATTATAAAAAAGTTTTAAGCAATCAAAACTACATGTCAGTAAAGCTCTGCAAAGAGTGTTCTTAAAAATTAGCAATAAAGTAACAGATACAATTTGGTGTAGATAAACACAAAAGAAACACAGGGTAAGAAATAACGTGCAGTGACAACAATAGTAACTACTGTAGCCATAAGAAAAAAAAAAGTAGTATTATTCTCCAGAGGTTTTNAAAAAAAAAAAAAAAAAAAAAAAAAAAAAAAAAAAAAAAAAAAAAAAAAAAAAAAAAAAAAAAAAAAAAAAAAAAAAAAAAAAAAAAAAAAGGCATCACTTCAGAGCTCAGTGACAGTCAAAAAAAGCGTAAGACAACTATTAGGAATGAATAAGAAAAGAAGAGATAATGAAAGTATTATTATGCCATTGCAGAAATTGATGACATACTCTTGTCTTGAACAGTCTTGGCACCCAGCAGTGATCATCCCAACTCTCAGTTATACCAGATAAATAGAAGAGATAGGGAAGGGCACAAGAACTAATCAGAGATGTGTAACAGTTGCTGTACAAGCAGAGGCTAATAGGTTATGATTCTTCAATGTGGCATAGGAGAGACAGACAATTGGCAYGTAAAACAAAGGTGTTCATGAAAAAACAACACTGAATTATGAAGTGCATAGGTAATAATTATTATTATTCAGAACACAGGAACATGGTAGAAATAGTTAAATCACTGCTCACCACGCTTAAAACAATCACGTCAGTGTTTTTGCTGCAAAATGTTTAAGTCATTACTGTTGCCAACTGTACAACTAGAGTCAGAAGACTTCGCCACTAGCAGAGAACAAACCTATCAGTAACCACAAGGTTGACTCTGGTCAGGAAATCTCCTGTGTCACTATATGCTGGGATCAGCTAGGAGAGTCCATCAGGCAAAGGTAGCAAGGTACGTGCCCTGTACTTCAGCATTGTTACTGGGCACAATCAGATCAACTACACATGGCTAAACAGAGTTTTGGTGGGAGCAAGGAAAAGAGGGAAAGAAAGATCTCCTTTATCCCATCTTCTACTGTCTTATCTAATTAGCCTGGAAGAAATATGTACTTAACTACCATCAAATTTCAATTCTATTTCATTGAAAATTGCTTTTCCCTATGTGCCTCCAATAATTTAAACTCTTATCCGATTCTGTCACTTTATCGTGACTTTTAAAGGAGAATTCCAGTGGCAGGCTGCAGGGAGATTAAAAAAAAATAACAACAACAAAACAAAACAAAAAGACAAACAGAAAACCCATCACACACAATATAAGAAGAGTAAGTAGTACCTCTTGAGGTTTCAACTTTTCTATGTCTGTGGAGAGGTCTGAGCTTTTTCCATGAAGGCTGCCATTTTCCTGTAAACAGGCAAGTAAATTAGTAAGAACAACTAGGTCAAGAGTAACATTCTGTACCAAAATCTATGGGAAAAAAGTATGGATTTCATAGCTTTATTTTGATAAATGTTTAACACATTAACAAGAAAGAATTACAATTTCTTTTTTTTGAAGGCTATATGTCACCACGAGGCCATGTTTAGGAACTCAAAAGGCAAACAAACTCTTACGCTCTGCTTCCCGAGAACTGGCCTATTCTCTTCTAATAGACCTGTCCCGTCATTTTAGCTCTTCCGCATGCTCAGCCATCTGATCTGGTCAGGGTACGAAAAAGCAGCCAGACTTTGAGTCAATAGCATAATGTGTTTCACTAGTTATTCACTAGTTGAAAAAAAAAATAACAAAAATGGCAATACGTCTTGCTCAAAATGTATGCATACAAACTTGATCTAGGTTGCTATATGAAGTCTAGTGCTTTTCCAGTGATTTCGATACAGTATAGAATTGTTCTACTTTTTGCAGAAAAACGTGGCCATGGAATGAACTAATGTGCATCTTTTAACAATTACTAATTCTATAYACAGACTATGTAGTTCTAGTGTTCATGACCTTTTGGAGGAAACACAACATTTGAATTATCCTTTAAAAGGAAAGGAATTTATTTAAACACTTTAGAATTATTTTTTTAAAAAAAGAAAATTGTTATCATTTAAATGATACTCCAGATAACTGTCTTTCAATACAGAGCCCTAGAGAATGCTGCTGGTTTTCCCTCATGCACCACCTAAGTGCAATGAAGGCCCCAACAAAGATCAAAATTCACTGGCCAAATCCTCTGAATTCCTTCGGGTATCCACTTAACTTCAATTCSACACTATCTAATCCAACCATGTAGGACAAATCTATCTTACTACTCCTCTGTGCCTGATGACCACATGCCCCAGGAACCCAAAGAGGTGCAGATGTTCTGCWGCCTTTCAACAGCTGGCGCTAGAGACTTGCATCTCCTTTCTAAGGCAAGCACAGTGGGCTCCGGTCAGCCACTAGTCGGTCCCTAAGCCCATCAGGAACGCTTTGGGGGCCAAGGAGCCAAGAGCTCACAGCTACGGGCATTCCCGCAGAGAAGCTTTGTGGACAGTCTAACATCAGGTTCCGTGCTAACATAAGACTCTCAGCAAATTTACATCACTTAACAGGTTTTCCRTTAAGCAAAGTACTGTAGGTATCTGAAAATATTCATCTTATAATGAGACTCTTTCAGTAGAATTTAAGACTAGATTATTTTTTCCACATGATTTCTGCTACCTTTTGACAAAAAAAAAAAATCCCTAAAGTGAAGGAAACTTTACCACATCAAAGTTACATGAACAAGCACATGAACACTTTAAGAAATAAAGCAATTTTAAAATGGAACAAGCACATACAAAACATTATGCTAGGGGAAGAAGGGAGAGGTGAACTTTATGATTTCATTTTTAGTTTATAAACTTAGAAAGTTTATATATGACTACTCAGTGTTTTCCTGTTCTAAATTTTAGAGCAAAGCACACAGAGCTGTACTATAAAATCATTAATCTCATCCACAAATAAAAGTCTATATATCAGTATTTTCTATTTATTGAACTTCTGAAAAATCAAAACATCGATCCATAAAATTAAATGTAGTTTATAACAATATTTAGCTTGAATTAGTAAATACCTATCAAAATAGCATGCTCAATGTAAATGAGCATACAGATTTTCATACACTGTCTCTTTAAAAAAAAGAGTAAATAATTGGTACTGCAGAATAAACTTCCAATATCATCTCAAATTACTTGCATAAGGAAAGAAACGCTCTGCATTTACACAAAAAAAAAAAAAAAACAAAGGAAGAAATACTTGAATAACATTCTTGGGACAGATTCTACTGGCTCTTAAGATGATGCTCAGTTTGGCTAGAATACAACTGACTTCAGCTAAAGCTGTCCTATAATAATGATCCGGCAAGAAAATTTTGCTAGGAGGTGAAATTCATAGTTTTATAAGCTATTTTAAGTCTAAAGTTACAATTGCTGCAGGGAGAACCCGACAAATACTTAACATCTGTTTTCTGAAGTCTTCCATAAAGCTCAAGCCAAACTTATACTTACAGTTCTTCTGTTTCTCTTCACAACACACAAACACCACTGGCCTCTTCCCATGCATATACCCTCTTCTGGATATCTCTGTTAGAGCACCGACACCTACCTTTATCAATTTTATTTGGTATTACTTGTGGAAGGTTGATTCTTGGCCAGTTTTTAATTTCCTGCTTGTGAACTTTAGTTACACACTTACACACCCTTACACAAAATATAAAAACACCCAGGCATTCCAACTTCACATTTTTGGAATTCCACTTGGCTGACCCTCTCCCTGCAAATGTGTGTGATGAATAGAGTCCCACAGCCTAGGACTAACAAGCTCAGATTACAGTTAGGTAAGGTCCTGATTGATTAATATTGAYCAGCAACTTCAGAAATGAGTAAGTGTCAAAACACTATACACTTCGTAAAAATATCAGTAACTAAGAACTGCATAGTACGTTTCCATTTCAAAAGGAGACAAGACTGAGATATCTGAAGTCTGGGCTCCATGCCTCAAGTTATGCAGGATGTTTAAAAAGGATGCCTAATCTCTGCGTTGCAGCTGTCAGACAAATACAACCCCAAAAGTTCTTCTATCCTTTTATTATAGCTTATTTATTGATGATCAAAGGGGAAAAAAATTAAGATTCCAGGATGAATCTAATGATTCCAATACTGGCCTCTAAATTCAGATACAGGTTTTGACAATATCCACCGAGCTGGACAAGATCCACAATCTCACAACCTCACTGATCCCCCACATCATTCCACAGCAAAAGCAAGCCACAGAGCTGTAAGAGCTGACAGCTCTCTGGCATCAGGCTACTGAATCAAAACAGAATATTAGAACGATGTTCCTCAGTTATGCTATATATTTYTGATTAATTAATCAGGGACTTAGGAAGTAGATATTCATAAAAAGAAAACTAAGTAGATGAAAAGGAATTTAATTAAGGGGAAGCTTTTTCACATTTGAGTTTTACCGAGTTTATTGTATGATATTAGATGCTATTAAAAACTTTAGATCAGTAACAGGATAGATGCAGCCACAACAAGGATAGGAGGGTATTTAGCAAGTGATGCCTCTCTCCAACATCATGACGCAGCACATGCTTCGACTCTGTAATGTTAATGGAGAGACTCAAGTTCCCTCCACTTTGCCAATAAATCTGTTCCTAAATAAGTAACACGATTTCTACTTCAGTTTWCTGACCACAGAGTGAAGAAAATGCATGCTACCATTCAACTATACAGTTACGTATGTTTATTTTCATGACTACTTTTTTTTTTTAATCTTTAGAAACCTGAATTACTGTTGTAGTATATTAAAGTCATTAAAGCCTCTAAAAGATGCTAGTCTGTTTATTTAAGAGGAGCTTACCCTTCAAAAACTGCCAAATCATCTGCTTTTCATCGCACATTCCCATAAACTTTTAGCATTAATTATTGGGTGGGAACCTTACCCTTGAAGATTCATATGAAGGACTTGGTTGACCACTTGCTCCCCAAGATGTGGCACCTGTTCGCTCATCCATACCTAGCAATAAAAAGAAAAGTACAGACCTATAATAAAAGACAGCAAAAGCAGAATGTTCTCTGAATTTGATTTCAGCATTAATATCCTCCACATACTTAAAAGCAGTAGTTCTAAAAACAAAAAGTTAAGATTGAGTTAAYGAAGTAAGCTACAAAGCAACCTATTCCTCTGGACGCCTGCAGCTGCTGAAAACTGGAGCATAAAAAGTCAAGAAGATTTGTCCATTTGCACTGCCTTCTCCACACAATCCGCAAATTAACTTGAGTAACAAAACAAATGCAACCACAGTAGCTTGCTTTCTGCATGGCCTGATTTATCTTGCATCTTAAACACTGAATATTACAGCACATACTGTGAAATGTGTTGTTGTTATCTACTCCTTGTTTTCATGTCTTCTTGAATATTGAAAGAAGTGCCGAACTATTTCTCCTACCGGGTTCTTTACATGACATGTAAGTGTCATGTAAAAGACAAGATAGAATGCTTTATATTTCATTGGGGGGGGGGGAGGAGGAAAGGTTTTGTGGTGTTGTCTCTACTCATAGAGAATTAAAAAAAAAAAAAAGGCAACTCTAACGGTTCTTTTAGAATCGGTTCCCTTTATGCAAATGCAGGCTATAGCTCAAAAGAGAAAGGGGAAGGAGAAAATAAGGAGCTCTTTAAACTCAACATACATAAGAATATATATCCAAAAAATAGWTTACCTAGCTCAATTAGAAATACTGTTGCCAACTTTTGTTCCAACAAAATAATTACTCTTTATTCAAAATTAATTAGTTAAAATATCTTTTAAAACACTTCAAAACAACTAATCACAAAAAGTATTTGGATTTTTACAGCTTTTCATATCGGATAAAATTGTTATTCCAGTAATTAGTCTGATTACATGCATAGCCAGAACTTTCTTTCATTTTTAAGGGTGGATCAATTCCATTCTCAGTGGTGCACTTTCATGCCCCTTGGCCTGCAGAACTCCCCTGATTACTTTCTGCCTCCTGTCACCCAGGCTTCTCTCATAGTTTTGATGCACAGTACAAAGTCTTTATGAAGCTTTGTAGCATCACGATTCATAAATAAGAACCAAGTGCAAGTTACTCCACACAAACACCCTTAACCCCAAGCTTTATTATTAAATTACCGCAACTATAAATTTTTTCATGCATATACATTAGATTGGTCACATCACAAAATAAAATAAAGAAAATGTAAGCTGGTATGTAAATAGCTACCTATGGAGTAATAGTATTCTAATCATTATTTCCTTAAGGAATGCATTTTATGAAGCTATAAAACACTGTTGCAACAAAGACAGCCTGAAGAAGGCATGTTAAACTGAAAGAACACAACAATCAGCCAGATAAAAACTACAGACTCCTTTTGTGTACTGCAGGAAAGATCCGCAAGGCTGGAGAATGCTCTTTAGAAATGGATAAATAAATAAACAAATGAGCCAACAACTTGTGCGAGTTTGCTGCATTTTGCAGCTGACAGCATTGTTGTTGTTTCATTGTAATTGATCCAGGAGCTGAGTAAAAACTCGTGGCTGGCACTGACAAAGGCAAAAGTAATCTTTTGGCACAACTGACTCTTTTCTGTCAGAAACAACAGTGCCAGTAATGCAGTGATTATCATAACAAGTCTTCCATTGCTTTCGTTTCAAAAGGAACAGATAGGAGGAGGAAAAGAAAATTAAGAAAAATGTCTTAATGCAAGACAAAGCATTTCTGAAAATCTAAGGCATGGTATATTATAAAAACCTATTTAGGAAATATATCAATAGAGATTTAAGTACAGACTGCTTGAACGTATGACTCCCTAATCAGCAAAACTCATTATTCATTTAAAAATTGAAATCAGTGGGACATATTTAAACCTATTTAAAGGTTCTGCTAAATAAGCATGTTTAGTTAAAAAAAAAAAGTCATTTTTATGAAGTCATTTGTATTATGCAAATACACTGTCTAAAGAAACCACTCTAAAATAAAATGTAACATTTTAAGATGGGAAGGAAAATTAGTTTCTAMGTAGTCTCCTGAGTTTGTTCTTCAAACACAAACCCCAACAACATCACCACCAGCAGAGTGGGCCAGGTGAGTCAGGAACATTGAACACTGCTGTTCTTTTCTACCAGCTGTCTTTTTCCTCCTTATCACGGGGCTTTCTTTTTTTCCCCCCTGCAAACCAAGAACAGGCTTACATCTATAAGTACTCTTTAACCGGAACTTGCACATGAAGTAGGGGTAGGCACCTTCAGGAGCCCCCTCCCGGCGGCCTCGCTGCGAAAGCCGGCTAGGGGAACAGCGGAGCTCCGGCCGCCCCCGGGCATCTGTCCCCGGGAGCAGCGGCACGAGCGCAGCCCCAGGGCTGCCAGCAGTCCCTGTGCCAGGCGTGGGACACGCGCGTCTGCGACGGCGCGGAAGGAATCTCTTCTGCTTCTTGCACTGCCTTGTGGTTTTTCCGCACCAACGGCACAGATTGAAAAACATGAGATAATAAAATAAACAACAAAAAAAGAAATCACAGGAGTAGGGAAGAAAAAGGAAAATAAAGCTAAGACAGAAGTCTAACAAGCTCCTGGCCCGGCCCCACCTTTTCGAGGTGGCTCGCGCGCTTGCCTGGGGGATTCGGCGGGCGGGCGCAGCCCCCGGCCCGCCAGAGGCACCTTCTGCCGCCGCAGGCTGCACGCGGCAGCGGTTTCAAGGTTTTTGCTTAACCTCACTTTTTAAACGGGACTGAGAGCATTTAAGGGTCTTTTAAGAGAACAACTGAAAAAAAAAATATTGCTGCCTCATTACTTCAACATATGTATTCATTTTGAAAAAAYGGGTCCAAACGTTCATCTAATAAAAAATCTTTTACAATCAAACTGAAAATTGCTGTTCTTGGTGGTAGAAGATAAAGGAGACAGTATTTAAAACTTATTTCAACAGACTCAGGGTCTAATGTTCTCATAAACAAGACAATATACTTTATAGGGTTACCATCTGCTATGATGTTGATCAAATAAACGATTTGACCAAAGAAATCATATTGTAGATTGTTATAGTAGGTACTCAAGGTATGAGTTTCTATCTTTTATAGCTTCTTTATCCAATTTCGTGTCAGAGTAATGATATTCCTTCAGATCAGACTCAACAACTGAAATCAATTGCAAAAAACCTAGAGCACAGAACGTAACATTGATTGTATCTTGCATCTTAGACACCCAAACAAACCAATCGACCATTAGACTCCATATTACAAAGGTCCATTGTAAAGTACGACACAATAATTATGACAGAAAATTACACTTTAGGTCTAGACGTTCTAGCGAGGGGATGCAAAGAGAAATATGATATGACAAAGAAATACCACCTCAATTGAAAAATTGAATTTTTCAAWAGCTTAAGAGTAGCTCTTAGCTTTTCCTTGTTGGTTCCAGATAAAAAGTATTTCTCAATAACAGATTTKGTATTTTTAATAGAATATAAATGATTTTATTCTGTTAATAAAGTACCCGTAAGTCCAATAATCAAGTGAGGACACCAGAGAGAGATTTCCACAAATACATTACCATTAAAAAAWTATTTAAAACAGAACGGAGCTTTGACAATAGATTTCACATGGTGGTCTTAAAATATACAAAGCTATGGGCATTCATCAAATTGAGAGGAGAAATGAAACCCAGGCAAGCTATCAACAGTCTAACCACTCAAGTTTCATTGGAATAAATTCAGATTCAATGTTATAATTAGGTTGAAGACAAGAAACTTTAATTTCAAGCAACACAAAAATAGAAAGATTTCTCCTCTTCCCCTCCCCCACAGAAAGACAAGGTGGAGCATTTAAAATATGGAAAAAAAATAATGAGAAACTTCAAATCTCAATCTACATTATTTCTTGGAGAACAAATGGATTATATTGCAACATACAGACATAAAACACAGGTCAAAACTTTGTGTAATCTCTCAGTAGCAAAACAGAATACTCCATCATACTTAAATTGAGGAGACTCTTCAGTGGACTTTTTCTCATTTATAGTTTGTAGAGAAAAAAAGGTCACATTATAGTAGTTCAAAAAAAAAAAAAGTCAGTGTTGTTCTGAAGAGTTGCAATCGCTGCCCGTCCCACCGGACTGGTCAGCCAGAAGGGGTGCTCAAACACCTGCCTCAAAACTCAGTCGGTTTCCAACTATACAAACTCTATTCTGTCAATTGGTTTTGATCAAAATGCAATTTGTTTGGTCAGTTCCTGCTGTTCTTCTCACTCCCCCAGATCAGGAAGGGAATTTCCTCACTGGTAACTAAATTGCCAGTATTTTTACTTATCTAAGGTATCTATGGGAGTACCAAAGGAAAGGTATGTCCTTTTTACCTTCTGTTCAACAGAAGATTAATGAAAGTGGTATGGCTTCACTACAGAAAAATCTACCTTGAGACAAAGTCATTGGGTACAAGCCCTAGACCCTACAGTTCATTTATGAATAATTTGGGTAATTTTACTAAATTGCATCGTGCTGCTCACTCTCCTCCCTGCATGGAAGACCGAGACTGAACAGTTAATTCATTGCGTCGCCTAAGAGACGGATTCTGTTGTGCTTAGCAGCTAGCTCCATTTCGCTTACCTACCCAGCCAGGTTTATAAACCATATGAATAAAAGGTCTTGTTAACTACCTCTATTTGATAGCAGACACATTAAAAATACATTAAAAGAATATATTACAGGGATTGAAACTATCCTGAGGCAGCACTGGATATCTCAGTTATTACCCATGAAATACTAGCTTCCACTATTTTCTTTGGACTGCAAGAACAGTTTGAATACTAATACTGACTATTAATAGCAGTAAATAAATTAGCAGTAAATTTAAATTATGAAACYAATAAAATTCAAGAGCGTAAGAATACACTACTCACATAGCAAAGAATAAACACCTCTGCARTGCAACTTAATTGAGAAATTTTAAGAATGTGCAATAAGAAATGCTACCCCAAATTAATTCCTATCCCCACAATAAGCAACAAAAATTAAAACTTCAGCAAAACAAAGTAACTCAGCTTTTCTGGGCAATGATCAAAATTTGGACCAAAAGAAGCATTGATAGGTGTTAAAGGTTGCTTATAACCTAAAACAAAGTGCAGCAAACAATGCTTTTCAGGGAAAACTGCTTAAAACCTAAACTTTCATACAGAAAGTGATATGCAAGAGCATCACTCTCTCAGGACAGAAGATAACTTCCGGCTGTACACTTGACCTCTCTTTCCCTAGTACAAAATACTTGAGTTGCATAAGTCAGAAAAAAATGGAAAAATGCAYGTTAGATCTACATAAAAATACTAAAAGCATCTTATTCAGAAAAATTGATCAAAAAATTAATTTGTTTTAATAATATCCATTAACATGACAGTATCAATAAAGCTATTCCTATAAAACTATCAAGAATGTTTTAGGGAATTTTCCTATCATTACCTGATACAATTTGCTACAAAAAAAGACGAAAAAAAAAAAAAGACAGCCACTCCAAAAGCAGCTGAAGAGTAGTTCAGAGTTAACTACTTCCAAGCTAATTTTACAAACAATTCTATTAGTTTCTTTTAAAATGGTCTGTATTCTCTACATAGAAAATATTAAGCTATAACTACGGTTGTAACTGTGCTCTTAAAAGAGTACCAGAAGTTATCTGCTTTCCTTCCCCTGTGCTATTTCCTGGATTCTAAATCATCTCACATACTGAATCATAATCCCCGGACACTTTAAATACAATATAACTTACTCATGATAAAATTGAAATTGGTATTTCCCACCCAAATGGTACTAAAACAGAAAAACTGCACACTGCTATGCCCCTATTGCCAGGAGAAGTCCATCAGGTAGAATGCAGAGAGGAAGGCATATTTACAACAGTGTATGTAATACACTATATATTGGTTATTTTTGTACACTTACTCAGACAGTTCAAATATAAGCTAATGCTAAAAATATATTAAAATTATTATATAAAATAATAAGAAAAAAAATGAAAATTCCCTACGAGTCAGTAGAGATGCTGGGGATACTGCAAGTAAAATTACTCTTTTTGTGTGAAAAAATATTCTTAAAACAAGCCTTAAGTATTATTCTCCCATCCAATTTAAGCTTAAAATTCTAAAAGAAACATTAGAATGCTAATCTTCACAAATTATATCAGGTATATAAACTTTAGCTGTGACACACAAAGTATGTCACAAAACCTCCCTGGCTGCAAACATGTAAGATGGTTGGCCTTGTTCAAGTCAAACCTTTAGCAGAGATACGACCTTGAGATTTTGTTCACATGCAAACACATATACTGTTAAACCTACTGAATTGCAACATGCTGCTCATTCTCTTCCCCTTATTGAACCATAAAGTTTCAGATTCAGTAGTTCTGACAAGCAAGTCTCAGTCCCTAAAATATTAGCTATGATGATAATCCCTTCTACTGGCAATTTTTTGTGGTTACTTCAGTTATGACTCCATAGTTTTAAATAACCATGCACTTTAAAATATGGATATTTATATATACACACACCAAATCAAGAACATGTCACAAGACTGCATGCATCAGGCCAAAAATACTCAAACCTTAATCTCAYAGTCAACAGCTACTGTTACCAATTGTGTTGCAACACTACTGAAAACTGCTAAATCAAGCACCACAACAGCTCAAAACAATACAATCCGAGTTAGGCAATATATACCCGGGATGCTATGTAGCTGAGAGTCTAACTCTCATGAGCAAAGAAAACACTATAAATGTGACAGGTTTTGTAACAACACATCTAAAAATGCATCAATAACAACTGCTTTCAGTCTTTCACTGTATCATAAGGTGTCCAACTATAACACTCTTGAAAACATGCCAGTAAGTAGGCTAGGACATTAGCACAATCAGCAAAGTAGCACAGACTCCAGGATCAACTTGAGATCAGTATCATACCATAGTATCATTAGTTATAATGCATCTTTACTCATACACAGTTAAAATATAATTTGCATTATACAACTGCAAGAAATTAAAAATACTTCACTGATATTAGAATATAGTTAACTCATTAATTCTCAAACCTGTGAAAGAAAAGAGACCCCTTCTGATATGCCAACTAGTTTAAGAGCAGAAAAGGACCTGAAAAATATGCACACATTTATACAAAATACTAAAACCTTACATCTTAGTAAGCTAGAATTTCGAGTGTTGTTAAAATATAATGGCAAATAGCATAGATAAGAAAAGGTCAATGAAATTCCACATTTACATTCCTATGACTAGGAAAAAAAAAGATACAGATATGCAATTAAGACCACAGGAGYCGATCTGATCTTCAAAAGACCTAGACCAAGCTATTTTCTAAAAGCAYGTGGAGGATATTTATACTTTACTAGGGTGCATAGTATCTTGATGTCAAATTTTTGGCTGTCCAACACTTTGGCAAGTATAAAGTCTATTTAGTAAAAGCAGCATGGGATCTCACACTAGAAAAACAATATACTAACATTTTAAGGTTTTCATAAAACAAAGCTTGTAGAATACAAAGACATTTAAGAGACAGACRTTAACTTCAGAAAGAACTTTTATTACAATTACATGTTCTGAAGAGTACATCTAAGACTCACCCACCAGATTTAATTCTCATTCTCTGAGCAAAACACAAGTTACATATCAGGGGTTATCTGAACATAACTTTGATACTCTATCTTCATAAGAGAATGTCATCTCTCTCAACTCTGTGGGGGGGGGGAACTTCACACTAAACATTGCATTATAACTATAAAAATAAAGCGTTTACCTTTAAAAAGCCTTTAACAGAAGAACATGACAGAAAAATGCAAGCACTGCACATCTGCTCATCTAAGTCAGAGATGCAGTAGGCTACCTCTGAGCTACTCAGATGTTAACTGTGTGCTGAGCCCATCAGTCAAGGCAGCACACTGAGAGTTCCCTTCCCATGGAGGGGAGGGCAGGCCACTGCCCGCAGCTCTGGAGAACTGCTGGGACGCAGTTCAGCCTCCTTCATCACCAAAAAAGCTGGAAGAAAGATTGCTGCCCAATGTAAATGGGCCTGGCTCTGGTACCTAGCAGTATTTCTGCAACTGAAATGTCAAAGGGAGCCTGGTTRTCTTCAATCCTCCAAAACATTTGCTTCTGTTCATTAGGTGCTTTCATAATTTCCCTTTGTTTGAAAGGGAAACTGTTCCACCCGTTTATAAGATGTCTCACCACATCTCAATGAAGTGATAAGCTGCTTGATGCCCATTTTCACCAGTTYCTTCCTTCCTAAGCAAAAAGCATCAGCTGACCTTGTACTTTCTGCTTCACGTGTTAACAAATGCTGCTGTTGTACCCACGTTGTTACAGCTTACATGAATGGAAAGGTTACCTTCTTAACAAAGTTACATCTGTAAGAGTTCAGCRACACAGAAATAAGAATTCTAGAGTAGTCAAGCCTCCTCGTTCACTATGGTCTTCAAATGCCAAAGAATAATTACAGCAATTTAGCTTCACTGATTTAGCAGAAGCGTCCAGCTATTCTGAAAAGAACGTAAAGTAGCATCACGCTAACTACAATTCATTTTTCTATTCCTGAAAATAATCAGTAAAACCAGTGGGATCTGGTAAAATGAATCCACAAATATCTATATTTACCTCATAGATTTTAAAGTTTCTCCAACTTACCTCTTAACCCAAAAGAAAGATCAATATTTTCCTGTTTGAAGACTTCTCTTCTTTTTGTATTTCTTCTACTATCCTTTTATTTAATAGTCCTTGGTCTGTTTGGACTGCTTAACATTTCTCCATGGCTTAAATCTCAAAGCACGCTTCTACAAAAATGTAATTTTTCAATGCTTTTCTTATGACAAACACTATATAAAGAATGATTCTAAGCTCATAAAATGCATCATACTTCAGAAGCAGAACTTGATGGAAATAATATTCCAGTAACACATCTTTAAATTGGCTTTATTCTCTAATGATGTTATAGCTGGAACTGACATTCCCGTTGCTGTTAAAGTACATCATCCCTTTCTTCTTCTCCCCTTTTTCCTTTTGCTTTTTAAACCGAGGGCAAGTTGCACTTTAAGAGAAAAATTTGATGCAGTTCTCAAAATATGCAGTTACAGTAGCTCTATACAGCTTTACAGCTCTATTCAGTAGCTTTACAGCTTAAAAATGCTGAAAAAAATAAAATGCAGTAGACAGTCTTTCTATGCTGAAAAGCATCCTTACTTTTTAGCTTTCCTTTCTACAAAAATACAGCATTTAAATACTTCTGATCATTAACTTAGTCTA
>NW_028186149.1:5177500-5216745 GCF_003343005.1 Rhea americana
AAAAAAAAAAAAAAAAAAAAAAAAAAAAAAAAAAAAAACAAAAGGAAAAAAAAAAAAAAAAAAAAAAAAAAAAAAAAAAACTCCTAGAATAGATTCTTTCTTTCTATGAAGGCATAAAATAATCTCATGTTAATTCTGAGAGGCGCAAAATTTACAGGAATGAAGAATACATTTCTAGAGATATCTGATGAGAGCATAGAAATTAGTAATTTTATGTTAAATTAWGACAAATAATGAATGGTTTAATATTACAGGTAAGAATAAGAACTAGAGGACAGTAAAAGAGGGGAAAAAAATACCAAATAATTCCTTAGCACTGCACAAAGCAGGTAACCATAGGTCATGTAAGCATAGCTTGCAAGCAGACCTAGATAGCAAGTTACAGTAACATGACTGCGCAAAGTAAGCCTTCAAACAGGCCCCTGGGATTTACCAGCTTCTCACAAGGGATTTTGATGCAGGAACCACAGCCAGATAACATCTTGTGAGTCAGGTTTTATATATGCGAACACAAGACTATCCTACTAACACCTAATGGCTGGCTGCCACCCAAAGGAGGCGCTTCCGCTTCCCTTAATGCTTCCTTGGCCCTACTGCCCACTTCTGCATTTAATTTTTCTGCCCTCATACTAGTCTCTTCGGATCCTGCAGCAAACCATTTCAGGAAGAAACTAGCAGAAAAATGAACCATTAAAAAAAAAGCCTTGCTGGTTTCCTGCCAGATTAGCTCACAGAAGTATTTCACGACAGCGCTGGAGAAATAGCAATGCTGGCGCAAAGGCAGGGGAGGGAGCACAAGCACTAGCCAAGGTCCAAGTCAGCACGGGGCAAAGAGCCAGGGAAGCAAGGCCACCACTCGCAAGTGTTCATGAGCTGCGAGACCGACACCATGTTAAAACCATGGTGATTTCTCCAAGAAAAAAGTTACTTTGCTGTGRGGGGAGACATAAAATTCTGCAGCCTACTTCAGGACTGTTGGCTATATTGAAATATCGATACTATGCCAATTTGTCAGAAAAAAAGTGAGTAAGTACGTTTGAAGTATCCCAGATATCTGGAATCTTCGTAAAAAGCTTGAAAACATGAGAAGTGTTAAGGTAGAAACAGGTTACCAGGAACGTCAACACTGCTAAGCAACTCATGAACATACTCCTTTGTTCACTTGCTAGAACTTTTGCCAAAATTTACAGAAAGAGTAAGTTATTTTCCCTCTATTCCTTCTGTAATTAAAAAGACAAAAAGAAAAAAAAATTGTTTAAAACCTTTTGAAATAGATTCTGCATCTTAGCCAACACACATCTTGTGTCCTGTATTTGGATAAATTACTAGAAAATGGTTTTTCTTTTGTTTCTTGGAACCTAAGCACTACCAAAACAAGCCAACTTATATAAACAAGCCAACSTCCCTTGGGATGGTGAATATAAGTTTAAATTTTATTGGCTTTAAATCCTGCAATTTGTTCTCTTTTAAGTTTGGCAGCAACTTTCAGTCTTTGCTCAACTTTGTTATTTACTTTTTCCATACTCTAGCACTCCAGTGTAATGTATGCACTTCAAATTTTGCATAAATGTACAGCTTTTGCTTAGTCATTGAAAATAAAATATCACTGTTATAACGATTATCAAATAAATTTACCAGAAGACAGAGTATCTGTATTCCATTAAGGACTTAAGTAACTAAAAGAAACAAACAGCTTATGTATTTTTGAAAGAGAAAAGTATATGTTACTATCTAGGAAATAATTTAACATATTCTAATCATGAAGAATATTACTATCTTTTAATACACGGACATGTGAAACTGTTTTGTAGACAACACTTTATGTGAAACTGTAATAAGCATCAAATATCCTTCCACGACCCATTTATCTGTGAAAAAAATACTGGAATAAGTTCAAAACAACAATAATCAACTTGCTCTTCCAAACAAAAATAATTCTRAAGATTCATTCATGTAATAGGCAAGGCAGTTACGTATAGCTTCACAAAACACATTCACATGGATGAAATAAGCRATGTAGATTCATTTAGGGAAGAAAAACACATACTTTTAAGAAAATTAACAAATACTACCTGTACAATGAAGTGAATTCCAAACTGCACAAAATTCTTTAAGAGCATTTTGACAGAATGTCAACTGATATATTTGTATAATTGAAGGGCTATACTAAAACTTATTAGTGTCGTTATGTGCCCATTCTAGAGACACACAGGATTTCTGTCACTAACAGCCAAACCGACAYGCCACAACTATTCTGCAGATTTTTTTTCAGAAGTGACAGGAAAGCCCAGTGAATTAACCAAATACCCWCTAAGGCACCTGAGAGGATGTATACAAAAAGAATGGAAAAATATAAGCACAAAAAGCTCCAGTTTAGATCTTCTAAACTGTACATATTTTACAATGTACAATTTATATTTAAAATCTTGCAAAGAAAGCAAACAGGCACATCACAGGTATACATATGCAATCTAGATTTTAAAAGTACTATGTACATCACTAATAAAATCTCGAAGATGGTCTGTATTTAAAGTTGATACTGTATTCTTTGTTTATCTTTACTTTTTAAGAAGCAAGAAACAAATCTGAAGCTGCTTCCTTTAAATACATTTTCAAGTTCACTGTTGAAYTTTACTTTACACATAAACATCTGGGATATAGCTTGCCTTGAGTAAGATATTTACTTTTAATCAATTATCAAGAAACTACAAAATTATATAGGCTTCAGCCTCTAATATCTCTTTAACCTAGTTTTCATTTTTCCTAATGGACTCAAAGCATATCATTATCCTAATGCTGATTATATTATGGAAGAAACAAGAGAAAAATCTCAAAAAYCACTGTGAAATATTGCATTTTAAAAGACTGCAGAATAAAGTGCAAAAAACCATCATGAGAAAAACATTCTGCGCCTGCTTTCTCTTAAAAAGGCAGGCTTAAAAGGTGAACTAGAACTTCACACTTGCTGGAACCTCGAGAACTGCAAAGCGTCTACATGATCCCAGGGCTAATTTACCAGCTTCTCTCTTAAGACTTCTCACAAGTCTAAATTTAAGGGTCGAAAGCATCCTACTTCTACAGGATTTCAATCAAATACAGATTCTTACCTCTTTCATCTTAAAACTAGAGTTTAGCATTTCACAAGATTCTAAAAATATAGATGAAGATAAGTTACTTCATCTTATTTTCCATTAAGAATGATGTACATTTGAGGCCAAATTCTGTGTTTGATGTACTAGATTAAAATCAGAGTAAAGCCATCTATAACACTACTTACAGGCAGGTAACAAGAATCTGATGCTGTGCCTACACCAATCTAGTGCTGTACTTTCACTTTTTCAATGCAGAATCCACTGCTCTTCCATAACTGCATCCCTCAGGCCAACACAAAGTTTGCAATAACTTGGCTGTTTGCAATAATGATTGTGATAATCTTCTGTTCAGTAGAAAATYTATTAAAGAATTATAGAAGGTAACATCTGTATTTTAAATAGCCCTATTAGGCTCTACATTTGGACTAAGAAACATACTTATTACAACTAGAGAACAGTAGTTATTATAGGTACACTGCCTTTTACAGACAAATTAAAATTCACTCCAAGCGAACAGCCACTTTTAAACCAGCTGCAAAATCAGCAGCCTGTAACTGCAGCAAGCTTAACACAATTTAGCTTGTACTGCTCAAAAGCTTCCAGACTGAAGCCAGTTCCTAGCAGGGCTTACCAGCTCTATCACAGCACCTTAGACACAGCAGCTAAGAGCCCCAAACTGGATCTAATTCATGTCAGGCAATTCACAGCACAGGCAAAAGAGGTTTGTCCTCAAAACACCACAAAATTACTGAAACAAAAAAAAGGACAGATAACTCACTAACTTCTGTAGGGTATCTAAAACCCTGCAATACATAGTGYTTACACTGACAGCATATATTGCAGAAAAATATATTTAGAACAAATCTATGAATTGATTTCCTGAACATTTTAGTCATCTTTAAATTACAAGCTGTATGTAAGTTAAAAGTTCTGTCTAAATTTAGTGATTGCAAATTCGGGTTATAACTCAGAAATGTTATTTTGGGGGAAAATGTGATACTGATGAGAGGTGGGGAAAATAAGAGCTAACAGCTCTTAGCTTTTTACTAGTTTTTCTTCCCCTGATGTTGTCAGYCTAATTTGCAAGTAGAATCTCTCTGTAGCAGAATAGCTCTTGTAGGAGTTATTTTGCTTGCATTACAAATGCAGTGTAAGTAAGTCAAGGTCATCGGTGGTCTAAAGAGGAAGAATGAACCACCTGTAGAGGTCAGTATTTTAAAAGTATACCAGCAAAAATGAAGCGGACTGTGCCAGATACTCTCTTTAGGATGAACTATGACATTATGCTATATGTGTTGAACAGATAATCACCGCATGCACCTACACACACATATTCTTCCCCTTCTATTGGCTGATAAACAGCGCAAAAATAATTTGGCTCTGATAAATACAACAGAGAAATGAAAACAAACCATAAATCAAAAGAAAACAAAAACAAAATTCCTGAAGTGATTCATCACAGCAATAATACCGAGCAAAACTCTTTTCCTGTGAACGAGAAAAGCCACAACAGTGATCAACTGTTTAAAAATGCTGCTGGCAAGAAATGGAGAATTGCTTAGGAAAATGAACATGTAGGCAGTATAGTCTACTTTCAAAATTTACAGTTTTTATACTAAATCAAAAAGTAAAATTACTTTCCAGACCAAAGCGTTTTGCTCAGTTTATATCATGAAGTGTATATACTATAGTAAAAGGTCTTTCTGAAAGGCCCAGAAATACATGAACACAGTTCAACACATGTAAAATATTTTACTACAGTTCAAATCTCTTCAACKAGATCATGAAAATGAGTAAGATATWAAAGTACACATGTATTTTTAATATACTATGAGGTGAAAAGGAGAAAGCAAATTCAGATCATAGCTTCTCTAAAAGTATATGAGATACACTAGGCAAAATATCAGGTTTAATTAAAGGTTTCTATTAATTTCAGTGGGAAACTAGCACAGAAAACACCTGCATTAATACATTAAATCTCTCTCTTTTTTTTTTTTCTTACATGGAATTCTTCTATGCTGACATTTGAGATGCAGTTATTCCTTAAATGAGATGGAGAGTAGCACCTCCCAAATTTTTAACAGTTTTTTTAAACTAAAATAGAAAGGCTTATAGTTCTCAAATTCTTTCTCCAAAAAAGTTAGTTGCAAAGTAATTATATAATCAATAAGGTTGGAAGGGACCTCTGGAGATCGAGTCCAACCTCCCTGCYCAAGCAGGGTCACCTGGAGCATGGTAGACAGGGTTACATCCAGGCAGATGCAACTAATCTCATCTAAYAAATATCTAATCTAAACAGGCATCTAACCTCACAAGCCTGCAGCAGTAACATTAATGCTTAACTCAACTTTAATACTTTGTTTTAAAATTCAAAAGAATTTTCAGAAAATAGTCAGTTAGGCACCAATACCATCAGACAGCAGAAAGTTACCACGTCTACTTAACCAGTAGGACAGGCAACCCAAATTTTTGTTTGAAAACAGTCAATGTGCGCAGAGGAAATTTAATCAATATTATGTTTTACCCTAGAGTACTAGCTCTGTTTTTAAAATATTCTAACTGCACAAAATCTCATTTTCTTATGTTTACCATTGTATTTGGTCTTTAGGATGTGCTCAGATTGTTATTTATTTCTTGGTTGCCAATACTTACCTTTGTGAAATAGTTTTCACTAGGTTTTCCAAATTTTGAACTGCAATACACATCCAGTTACTCTATTTGTTTCTAGATGTCGATTATACAAACAGTCCTGATAACTGTTTACTGGACACGTTACCTCCAACAGTGAATGGTTTGATCTGACACTGCATTTGTCAAAGAATCTGCTTCTGACACACCATATACTTGGATCCCTTTTCTTTTTTTTCTTTTTTTTTTTTTTTTTTTTTTTTAAGATTAAAGCAAGGAATCTAACTGCTAATCCAGAACACCCATATTATCCAGCTATGCAGAAAAACAAGCAAGAAGTTCCTTGAACAACACCGACTTTTGAAAAATCCTACCAGCAGACTCACTGCATCAACCAGCTCTGCATTCTTCAGTCTATTCAAGCGGCCTTGGCGTGAGGAAATCACTTGAGCACAGGATCAGAATATTAAATATCTCACCCTGTCCAGACTCACAATAAAGCTATCAAGCAAGGGGGTAACTACCTCAGAGCAAAACTTTCTGTTATCACCAGCAGGCATCAATAATGGCAGCAGTAGCAGTTTGGGGTTTTGCTACACACCACTYTGAATTAGTCTACTGCTGTTGGAAAACCACCATTGTAGCTGACAAGCTAAGCACTATGTTTCACTGTCACTTCCAGGACTGTCATAGGTGGTGACAAGAGACCATCTCCCTACAATTTCACCTCATCATCATCATCTAATTTTAGGAAAGCACTGAAATACTCTGCCATTTCTGTGAGAGTTAAGTGGAACTGCATTTATTCAAAAACTTTGTTGCAATCCTACCTTATAACCACCAAAGTCTGCTGTAAACAGGCCTAGATCAAACTGCAGAAGCTCACACAGACTTCCAGTTTCTAGAAAATAATTTTCTAATGCATACCTGCTTAAATAATTCCTTAAGTCAAACTATTGTAACGCTATTGGATTATTTTGACACGGTAAAAGCACATATATAGGATAAATATATAATTTGACGAAGCAGCATCTAGGGTATAACTCGAATGCTTATAAATAGTAGATCAGATTTCTATGAACAGGTCACAGAAGAAACTATTTGAAGTCCTCATCTAAGGAGAGTGAGATCAAGTTTTCATAGTTTCTGAATAATTTTATAATAGCTTGAAGCACTATTATTATATTTTTGAAAAAATAAAATGAATTAAAATCCATTCAAGCACTGCAAAAGCAAATTTCTTTTGAGAGAGGTTAAAAGTTACATTCCCAATTCTTACATCACTGCTTGAACAGTAAAAATGAAAATCAAAGATTCTTCAACTCAAAGTCTTGAATTGAAAAGTAACTGAAGTCACTGTGGTACAAATAACAAACCTCAGATAGAAGCAGATTTTCCTGATCAACAGATTTCCACTGCATGCTCACATCTGTAATACATAGTAGGAAAGTAGACAATAAAGAATGTTGAAAAAAAGATTTTAAAAGCTTAAATGGCTCCACAGTCCAGAAAAAAATGAAGGAGAAAAGAAAAAACCCAAACAAAAATACCCCAAACAAATAACAAAAAAAAGACAGCATACAAATAAATCTCTACTCCATTTGACCATTCCAGCTCAAGAATGAAGATCAAAGGTCGGGGGGAGGGGGGAGGTTGGACACCTGAAAATCACCAGTAATTTTAGAATTCCAGAAGAAGATATTTTTCTATTTTAATTACACAGTAACAGCACATTATGAAAAAGATGAACCAAGCAGAGAGTGAGTTTTAGTAACAACCTTGCAGAAGTAACCATGGAAAGTCATCCTACTTTAAAGCTATTTGCATCTCTGAGGATGCTGTGGATTCCAAAGTGACAACAGGAAACTTTCGTCAACACTGTGTTTGCCTTAGCACTTTGAAAGAGTGAAGCCAACCAAGCAGCTTCTTTATCGAAGTTAAGCAGCTAAACATTGACAGAAAGCAATAAATTTTGCAGAAACTTTTCCAAATTGATGGTGTACCTTCTAGTAAAGGTTCTAGAAAAGTTTGCTCACTTCCTAATACAGCCAAATTTCACGCTACTGCTGTCTGTTTTATCTTAAGCTTCCAAATGCATCTGAAGGATTCAGTGCAAGCTTTCCTGACTCAGCTGTAAACAATAAGCGTCTGAAAGAAATGGAAGCAGACACTATTTGATCTAGATCTGCAGACAGGTCACTAATCATAAATCAGATCTAGAATCATGGTTGAAATAGCAGAATTTTAGAACTATAATAAAAGGAATGTCCTCTGTCTGTCTTGTAGAGCAGCACATCATCATTTAAGCAAAGTTAAAAGGCAGGCCAAAAAGTTGAACTAATGTTTGTTGCTTGTTTTGGTTTGTTTGTTTGTTTTAAATATATTCATTTTTTTTTCCAGTTGCTTCACTGCAAACAAGATTTCTTCTGACTTCCTTGTAAAAAGTCAGTTTCAGGAGAAGAAATTTACCCACTGTGAAAGTCAGAAACAACCTCTGTCACTGAAAGCTAGAAGACCTTATTAGACTTTAAAAAATATATATAATAAATATACAATGGAAAAAGGATGGGGGTGAGGAGAGAACCCTGCAACAGGACTGCTCCTCTCTAATATTAGAGTTGGGAATGATTCAAGGATTTGAGATGAATATTTGATTCCAAAAAACAGCAATATTTCCTTCCTTTAGGATTGTTCTCTCCAGCTTACTGTATATGCATCAGAACCAGCTGTTCCTAAAATGATTGTCCAGATAAATACAACCACTAGTAATTTTGGAATATGAAATACAATCCTAAGTTTTTGTGATCTGCTGTAGAAGCATATCTTTGTTTAATTAAGCATAATATTATAGATGTTTTACTGCACATTTTTTATATATTCACACACAAAATCTGTATTTGAGATCTGGAAGAGGAGTAAGAATAAGGGAGTTATAGCAGAATAGAGGTATTCATCTAACACTGAACTTGCAGCAACAGTGAACTAATTTTATTTTAAATTAGAAGTAGAGTGAGCCAGTAGAAAGGCAAACAGAAGTGGAAAAACATGACCAGCTCTAAGGAGATAACAAAAGCATAAAAACAGGATGTAGACTGGTTTCTCCTCCAAGAATTTCTGAGAGATTCCCACTTGGATGTGTATGCTAGATAAGGCAATTCACTCTTTCCTACTAGGTCTCCATATCTTTACCTCCAAACACGTGGAAATAAGTAGTCAGAGAATATCACCATGGAAGTGAAAAATGAATGCTAGAAAGGAGGAAGTGAAGGACATCATATAAACTGAGTGATTCCTCAAAGCAGCACTAGCAGGAGAGCTCAACATCCCGTTCTTACTGAGTTAATGCAAAAATTAACCATCTGTTAAGGGTATGAGATACCAGGAAGGAATCTGGGAAGTATACGCGTTTTGRGGTGTTTTTAAATCCCTCTAATACTTGAGATATCAACCTTTATAACACAATGTCATAAATTACTGAACCGTATGTAAAACCACATTTTATAAACCATTTCCTCATATATGAGCTGGTTTTCTTCTCTCCTCCAAAGGGTCACCATCAGAGATCAGCAAATAAATGCAGGGAGAACTAGGACTATGTTAAAAAAAATATGTATATATATATGTGTGTCTGTGTGTATATATATGTATATATATATATATATATATATATATTCTCAAGTAAAAACATTTAACAAACAAATAGCTATCCCCACTTTGAAGTAGGGCACGTAATTCTGCAGATTTCATAAAGGTGGCACAGTAGTATTTTTCATAAAATTGTTTTCAACTGTTTTCCATTGCACATATTTTTAAGCCATCTTAGCTCCTCAGCATCTTGTCTTTGTTTTCTTATTTCTCTTACCTCTAATTTCATTTTTCTGTCACCAGTGTCTTTTACTGAATGAACATACAGTAAATAAAACGTCACAACATGCTTCACCGAGTTTCATCATTTGAAATACCAGCTTCAAGATCCTTTACACCTCGCAGCTTTCAGAAACACCCTATTATATTGTCAAATGAGTATAAAAAGAAAAGGCTAGAATTAATATTCTGTATCTAATATACTAAAGAAGTGTAAAATGTGTATATAAGAAGATTTAAAGAAATGCTATTAAGTGATATATTTATCTGCCTATTTTATTGGAAAATCATTTGATTTTAATGATAGTAGACAAGTGAAAACCAATATCAAAATATCTTGCCCGTGTTTCAAAACAGGAAAGAAGTACTCTGAAATAAAGGAATATAGGCTACATAACACCGCAGTAATCAGGGGCAGATTATCATTTTAAAACAACCTTTCTCTTCCATTCCATCCTTTCCCCTCCCTCCCAGACTGAATTACGCGCAGTACAATCCTCATACACAAATTATGACAGGTTATGCTGAGCAAAGACCTCCATTTTTGCCATAAAGAATTCATAAAGGTATCTCTCCAGAATTGCAGAAGTATAGTCTTGATGGTTTTAAATCTCAAAATACTTTTCCATTTCACTTGCATCTTTCCTATCTAGAATATGATTTTTTTTGTTCCAATTTCAACATGAGTATCAGCAAGCGAGAATGGAAAAAGCGTTTTTATTACTATTATTAAAGAAACCGTAGATAACACTAAAATACAAGTTCTTCCTCATTACACTTGCTAGTGGTCCTTAGCTGCAACATACTTSGATGAATCTGCGCAGTGTACAGAGTTGGTCTAGTTCAAGACTCAAAATCTTTTTTTGAAACAAAAGACAAAATAAAGTAACCTCATGAGGCTAGATCCATTCCCATAAACCAAATCAAAAATTTTAAAAGCACTTATGTAAAAAACAGCATTTTCTTATACTTCTCAGTTACTTAAAATTGAATAAACGTGAGAGATAGTAACAAGGTAAAGTAGTAATATTTATGTATTCTCCACCTTGGAATTAAACATATTTCAATTTAAGGATATATGTATATATATTTCTTTTTTTTTAGCATAGTGTGCACTCTTCATACCTTTTAATTACAGAACAGGGTCCTAACTTTTCAGTGCACACTAGAAATAAAACTTAGAACTATGGAATTCTTTTCAACTAACAACAATTTTGAGATTTTATTCATTTTAAAGAAAGGACATAGTCTATCTATCATAGGGCTTCCCCAGCTGTCAGATACATTTATGAAACTAGTCACTCAAGAATAGAGTGAATATTCCATACTATCATTCTTTCTTCAATACTAGCCTTGTTTCATTTTATGTAAACATGAAATAATCCAATGAAAAGTATGTGATCTGCACTGAGAATATTATTTAACTAATTAAAGAAGGTATCTTGTAGTCAGCTAGGGTCCTCAGCTTCCCTTAGAGACTGTTTGAGTCATTTTTGAGTTTTGGTYTTGGATATTTGAGTATTTGACTAGTTTTAAAGAGAAACAGCAAAAAAATCCCAATTAAAGGGCTTGTCTCATTAAGTTTTCACTRGGCAAAAACTTTGCCCGTTCACTTTGACCTTTCTTTGTCATACTTAYAGGGTTCTATAACAAAAGTGTTGAAAGCATCAGCGTATGGTATTAACATCTGGTTATAGCAAAACAAATTTTAGTTGTATTTCATGAATATTTGATCTGTACTGAGCAAAGAAAATATATGTTTTTTTCTTTTAAACACCTCAACTAGAGAACAACCAACGAATTATAGCTATGCCAAATATTATCAGCATGCATAGGCACTAAATTCACTGGCCATAAACCATGACATAATATTCTCCTTCCCCCTTTCCAAATTAATTTTAAATTAATACCTTGGATCTAAATTTAATTCAGTGTAAATGACAGTAGATTCATTTGAAGACATCAATGTCCTTCTAATCATATATTATCTACTCATACMTGAATCTTTACACAATAAACATTCTCAAGTTCTGGTATACCAGACTTGCCCAGTAAATRCAAGTAGTTCTGGCTCAGAGTAAAACTTTGCTTAATGACACTAATCTATTTAAATTTTTAACTAAATCTCAAAAATAAAACATAAAGCTAAATCAGACAGAAAGCAATATTAAAAGTTAGAGTAGAAAATCATCGAAATGAATATAAACCAGTAAAGTACATTTGTAAAAA
The DNA here is from genome assembly GCF_003343005.1 of Rhea americana. NCBI lineage: Eukaryota > Metazoa > Chordata > Aves > Rheiformes > Rheidae > Rhea > Rhea americana. Next base: position 5,189,314 of record NW_028186149.1, read on the forward strand.
ATATTTATTCTATCCTAAAACCAGCAAAGATACTATCTTGCATTTCCAAATAAATCTTTTCAACTTAAAACTTTTGCATCATTTCTGACCATCTTGTGGGCCTGAATACTTTAGAATCAAGATGCTGTTACAAATAACTACTGTTCTGATCCAAAGCCATTAATGAACACCTCAGGAAGAACATACAGCCAACCCAAAGGTCTTGCCACACACATTTAAAGACTGTGTTTAACCTCACATGCAYGCAGGGAACTCCAGTGCTGTCTTTGGAATCTCCCCACTGTTACAAAGGCACAGTAGTCTTCAGCTTCGTACTCAATATGGATTACTATTTACGTACATTTATTTGAACAAGTTATCAAGCATAACATATTTGGAAATAATCTTAAYTATTCAACTGACAACTTAAAGAACTTTAGTTAGTTATGTCATWCTATAAGCCATTTTCTAAGTTGTAGAAGAAGAATCATGGAATGGTAAGGTTGGAAGGGACCTCTGGAGGTCATCCAGTCCAGCCCTCAGTGTAGCTCCTGCGGGGATTGAACCCACGACAYTGGCATTAGCAGCACCACGCTCTAACCAACTGAGCTAAACCTAACCCCACAATGCCAATCCCTTTAAAATTATAAAGTTAATCATCAAGCAGAAATGGTTCTTAGTGCCCAAAACTGCATGGTGCACTTTAGAAAGTAAAGATGTCATCCTATCCACAAGTTTACAATCAAGACAAAGTCACTGTTTACTTCTTCGAGGCATCCAGTTCATTCGTGTTGAAAAAAAACAAACGAAGCCAAAAAAGTAAACACAACCTGCAAGCACTGCTCAGCAGCAGATGAGAACAATAATCTTCCCATAACTAATACCTATAGCAGTGATCTAGAAAGAGTCCCACAGTTACGATATAAAGCTGGGCACCTGTCTGTACTAGCAAAGGACACCTATCCTAAAAAGACACCAATCATTTCTAATCAGTTACAGCACAGTCTGAAAAGGACATTTAAGATCTATTCCTTTTGATGGGAACACACGTGCGAGGGGGTCTCCACATATAGCACACATTCAAAGGACTAAATCGTTATAAAACTGGATATGGATTTTCTTATATGGGCTTGTATTATGAACAGATATGCACGCTGATTCAYGCCGCTTTATTATAGCTGCTTTTTATACAATGTTCAGTACAGCATACAAATTGGAAGATACAGACTTGACAACAGATACAAAAAAAACTACAGAAAGTGTAARTCAGTCTTGGCTATACCAGTGGATATAAGTTCACCTGTAAACTAACAGGTATCTGTATCATTTACTTTTAAGTTATATGTTTCAAGGTAATACAATTACCTGATATTTCTCAGTTAAAGGAAAATTAAATTTCAAACACTATAGTGTAACTGTTTGTTTAATTAGAAGATGAAAAGTTAAATTTTTTTGGAGCAATTGGTAAAGCAACTTAGTACACAGGAAAAGTACAGTGAAAAAAAACAGTAGTATACATTCAAAGCATTGTCCGAAGCAAAATTAAAATTTTTTCAGTTCTAGTATGATCTTAGATATTACATGTTGTATTTGCTTAAAAAAACACTTTTAATARATTTATTAAGTTTATAGCTCTCTTTCACATCTATTACGTCTTTGTTTGGAAGCAACAGGGCTGCTCGCCAAAGGCAAGAGTCCTGAATTACTTCACCGGATGTTTTTTCTAATCCAAGTAGAAGTTAAGGTCTCAACTAGATGAAAATATCAGGCTTTATTAATGACTGCTGGAATAAAAATGAGTACAAAAGGAAATGAAACAAAAATAAGTCATGGTTACAAAACAAAGAATTTGGGTTGGGAGTAGGAGAAAGAACAAAAAAAAAAAAAAAGGACAATGCAAAAGAGAAGATAGATGTAAAGAAAGTGAAAAGTCTTAAATAGTACCAAAGAGTAGATGTATCTCTTTTAAGAGAACCTTACTAAAGATAAAATATTTTCTAACAATCACCATATGTGCCTGCACAGATGCACAGCTCGCTGCCCCTTCGTCTTCCTGATCATTTTGAGCAAACACTCCAGGGCAGCATTTCACTGCGCACCCCTGCCTTCGAGCGCGCAGGCATGTGGCCCACAACCAGCTTCCACTGAGCTGGCTCCCAGCTGCTCTGAGCCTTCAGCAGCTTCAGCCATGCCGTGGGCAAGAGCCGCTCTCAACACTGGGCTCCTACCAGGAGCATGGGGAGAGCGCCAGCCCTTTCTTGGTCCTCTCCTAGCAAGGCTCTGCTTTTTTGGATGACAAAAAAGGGGGGAGGGAGAAGGTGCTCCACGTTACTGCTTTGAAATGGTTAAGAGAAACACTCAGGTTGTTTTGAGACCTCTACTGATATTTAAATCAAAAACAGAAAGAAAAGAAAATTAGAGCAGAAATTACATGAATAGATTTGAAGAAAAAGGACAGTTCCTTTCAACAGCAGACACCAACCTGTGATCCAGGTGCCACACAATAATATCCATTTCTAACYTGGAATATGAAATTCATGTTACAAAGCTCAAATAACAGCACAAAGCAATAGACCAAATATCACAACTTCGCAGAAAGACGACAAAAACATTTAGATATGTTAGCTTTGTAAGATGAGGTACCAACACACAAGCAACAGCTCATCCTTAAAAAAAAAATGAAGTTAACATATCAATATTAAATGCTCAAATTAATGGATTAAAGGAGCAATACTATATAAATAACCCTTAACTCTAACACATCTCAAAGTTGCTGAAAAAGAGAAAGAAAAGAGAGGAAAAGAAAAAAAGAAAAGAGAGATCAGCATTGTAGAAGTGCCCCCAGGGGAAGCACCACAGCCTATCATGGCCCACATTACCTCTGCCCCTTGCTCATCCATCTGCTGCACCCAAAGGGATGCCATGGGGGAAGCAAACATGTGGAGCACAGCTAATAACAGCAATTCTGCCCATATTAGAAACTAATTATCACCCTTTCCTAGCAGGATCAGCGCTTCCAGAATTATAAGTAATTTACAGAATGTTATCTAGAATTTAACACTCAATAACTCAATAGCTTATTTAAAAAAAATGCCAATTTGGACTGGAATGTAATACAAATTGTATTTCCTTTTCCTTCTATATRACTTGCTTTACTGCATTTGAAGATTTTTTGCGAAGGGCTGGAGAAAGGAACTCTGCTTAAACACAGTCCTAGGCATTTTAACTCTCAAAACTGCACAACAGCTGTGATTAAGTCTGTGTAAATCTAACAAAAAGTAAAACATTGSTTTTGTATTGTATTAGCAATCTTCTGGAAATAACAGCATGAAATCTCATTGCTGCTCCCTACCAAATATATTGCTTTCCATTAGATATACAGACCATAAAACAACAAAATGAGATGGAAAGCTGTGAATAGCATTTTATATACTGACCTTGCAAACAGAATTCAGTTTTTTTCCTTGGTCTATTTTCATTCTACTAAACTAAAAATTAACAACTCAGAGAATTGCTGAGATCCCTTCATGTAAGGCTGCTTTACAGAGAATAATCATTTCCTTCAAAATAATCATTTCCTTCAAAATAATTATGTTAATGTTGTTTTGTTTTAATTAACATCACCTATGTGAGGCACTACTTTTGTAAGCAAATGATCCAAACACTTGGCAGCAGAGTCAGGAAAAAAAATAAAAAAAGAGAGAGAGAGCGAGAGAGAGAACACCAAACAGTGTTACACTGTGATTGTCAAGCCCTCACTGAAAGCATCACATACAAATAAAAACAGCGTTTCTCCTCCCAAAAAACTTAATTTCTGTCCGTTTCCTCCCCCTTCCTTGAGTACAACACTTCTTTAGCCCTTACAACCCCAAGTTTCATATCACAGCCTACCAAGACCAAAGTCACCTCCTCCAAATTCATTCAATCCCACTGAATGCCAGCAGGTGCCACTTTGAGACAGACAAGGTCAACATTCCCCTAAGGATCCGAGCAAACGGCCTCCTCAAGCAAGCAGTCTGGGATTCGAACTCGGGTCTGCACGCATAGGACTCCGCACGCTGGCTCAATGCCTTCAGGTAGCAATGTCAAGATTTGTTAAAGACAACTCAGAGAAAAGTCTCAAGGATGTAAATGAATAGCATTATAATGAAAATCACAGTCAAACTATTTTGCTCACATCTTTGAAGAAYAGACACTTTGATATTACCCTATTACCCATTTTGAGAAAGAAATTAAATGTTCTCCAAAATRTTTCATTCAAAAGTAAATAGAACTTGAAGTCAGATGCTGGAAGAACTGCAAATATATAGCTGAACATTAGTTTTTGTACACTGCCAAATGCAAGMCCAGTATAATTCTGAAGTACTTAAAAAGCTATAACTAAATCTTTTTATCTAAAATAGTCAAGACTATTTATGATCAGGTATACCCTTCAGCAAGAAGGAATACAYGAAGAATGTAAACCTAATGCAAAACACCAGCAACTTAGCTTAATAAGATTACAGTACATTAAAAGGTGCTCATAAGCATTTTCTATAAATGAAATGTAAAGCCTGATGACTACATATGATCTGGGAGCCCAACATAAGCTCATAATGAAGGTATTGTGACAAAGCTTAATACATAAAACATGACCAACAGAATAGTGTATTTTTGATGGAGCGGAAAAATACACACTGATTATAAAACACAGCCATGCTTAAGTGACTAGTTCTTAACTTAGCACAGAAGCAGTTTTCTAGTTACTATAATCAAYGTAACACTTAAGAGGTAGATAATATCCAACAGAGGATTCAACTTTTCCCTACAAATCCTGCTTTTCAAAATGACAGCATATTTACAGTGCAATAGCATATGGTTGGAAAATTTAAACCATGGATGTCAAATGCCTTTAAAAAAACAGTGATATTATACATATATTTAACCCAGTACAGAACAGGATTTTTTTAACTGAAGACTGATAAAAAGGGATATTAAGATCTTCTATGGAGAAAGCAACCTGGCAGCCTAACCACCAACAACTGGATCCATTAACGTGCTCAGTAACGGCCACAAAGAAGAACAACCACCACCCCACACTGCAAATCCACAAGCTTTCTGTCAAAAGCCAGCATTAAGAACCTCCAGTGAATCAGTAAATATCAAGCAGCAACTTGGTCTAATGATTATACAGTAATTTCAGATTAATTACATTGGCTCATAATTATAATCCGAACAAGAAGAGTCTATATAGGATCTAGCTTAGACTGTCTGGTTACTTGAGCCCATGAGAAAGAATAAGAATTATTCGCAAATTCTTTTGTTTCCTTACTATTGCAGTTCTGAATCTAACCTGCAGCRTGTTTAACCCCACCATTGTCACTACATACACACACACACACACACACCCCTGCTCATTCTTTACATCACCATTTGCATCTCTCTGAAAAAGAAAACAACAAACCTATGAACAGATGATCTAGACTAGTAAAGGCACCTACTTCCCAAAACAGGTTTATCAGCTGCATAGAGAAACAGCATATAAACTGGTTCTAGTGACATCCTATGCATCTTATCCTACCACTCTTGGATTCAGTAACCGTTCTGAGATGGAAATTAAGAACTCTCAAAAATTCTTTTATTCAAAAGTAAGAGTCAGATGTTAAAGAACTTCAAATACATAGCTGAACATTGTTTTGTTATTAAGTTTACATTGAAATAACTGGACAACTGTACCTCAGCRGACAGAGTATTTCTTAGTATCTTTGCATGAATCATCCCCAACCTTAAATCAACCTGTTTTTTTTTTTAAAAAAATGAAAAATAATTAAAAATATATAAAACATAGAAGCCAATACTATCTGATTTCACATCCAGTTAYCTACCCATCGGAAATATCAATTAAATCAAAGTTTTTTCATTTCTCTAAATGACAGCTCAGACCAGAGGTACACAGATAAATTCTTACTTTACTTATAAGAGCTGCCCAGTGGTCTTTGTGCACGTGCAGAACACAGAGATGTCTCAGAAAGAAAGCGGTCAGGAGGAAAAACAATCGAAATAAGGATAATAAAAATAAACAGACAATAAGAGACAAAATAAAGAGATAAGGAGGGAAGGGGGGGGGAGGAATCCCCTTCTATAATCTGCAGTACCTAAACAGTTGTGGKTTTGCTATCTTAAAGGAAGGAAGAATTTCTGCAAAAACTGTGTTAATCTAAAGATATTTGCCTTTACTAAGAACATTTGTCTACTTTTTGCTAAACATTTATAATTTCTTTTTTAAWTTAAAAGCTGTGCAGTACTTTCAGAAGTTTATAAACCTACAGCTAGGTGCCTATTTCTAGTAATTCTCATAATAAAAAACAGAAGTTTTATCATAGCTCCTTTTTGAGTCAGGATATTTTGATTGTAAACAGTCAGAACTTGTCACAGGACACAATATAAAACCCAAATACAAACTTCTTAACTCATCACTCCTGGAAARAACAGTTCTACCTACATGCAGCCAGATGAGAACAGCCAAAATGAAAAGCTGCATAAGGAACAAGTAGTTACTTTTTATTAACATGCAGCAACAGACTACRTTTATCATCACAGTCAGCACTAGCAACATGAAAGAAAAGCCAGACTCTCAGAAATGTAGGCATATTCAGCAAGCTTCTACTTTACAATATCTATATGTACAAGACACTCTTCACTGGAGAACACCTTGAGTGATCACAAAAATTACTTTCAAAGCTTCCTATATCCAGCTCTAGTCATATTTTACAGAAAACATTAAGCCATGCAATATTATTAAACCTTAGCTGAAACAAACCAGTACAACAATCCTTCTAGGACTATTTCTGCTACCTCTAGTGCTGAAGAGTAWTAGAATGAAGGGCTGAAAGAAGTCATCAAAATCCAAAAGAGAAAGTCAAAATAGAAAGGCCAAAGATAGAAAGGCCAAACTACATTATATCTTACTATGAYTTAAACAGTCATAATAAAATACGGTTCTGACTTGAACCAGTACATCAGAGACATTAAGAACAGTATTCTTTAAGTTGCACAGAGTAGTTCTCTCAAACTAGCGCACCATATGAGTCTGCAAGGCACTTACAGTGTCAGCCAACAGGTATAAAAAGCAAGAGGGAGCAACTTGGACTACTAAAAGGCATTTCATTCATACTTATATTTCTGTTCAGATAATCTTATAAGAGAGTGAATAACTAGTGAACAAACACAAAAACACAGAAGCAACAGCTTTTAAATAACTGACATTRCTCCAAATTGTTAGATTAGAGCTGTAGATACTGATGCCAAAGTTACTGAATCTAAGTTTCCACACCCTGAAAAACCTTAGCCTTCTAGCTGAACCCTTTCCTTTAGAATAACTACACAACCAAGAGCACTTTTCTCATTTCAAGGACAGGTTGCCAGCAGGATCAGGATGAAATTGTCCCTGTAGAAAGTAAAGCACAACTAAGCTYCACCATGCGAGCACTACTAGCTGTACAAGCAAAGAGCTTTCAGCCAGCTTGACTCCTGTCCTTTGCATGCAGGAAGAAAACTAGACAGGCCACTTAAGCAAAGGCTTGTTTGCTGTGGGACAGCAATAGAAGATGTATTTGCACAATTGGAGCCATTATGCCAGTAACTTCTGTTCACTCACCCCCTTTACAGACTTCCACGTGTCTACCTTCTCTCAAAGGAAAAAGTTAAATCACAGAGATGATTAGAAAACATAGATAAGTTCCCAAAATGACCAAGATCACACGAACTGCATACAAGTGTGCTGAGAACAGTAAAAACTGCCAGCAGGCAAGTACCTTCAATACAGACATAGTATGGAATTCCTAATTCAGTACCTAAACYAAATTCCAGTACCTAAACCAATATCCTCCTGTGAAGAAGGTCACCCTACTATTTTAGTAAACATAAAATTCATAGCTTTGTAGGAATATTTGCAATATCAATATTTAGTTTGCAGTCTACATGCAATTCAAGGGAATGCCTTCAATGAAATCAAGYGTTCAAAAAAAGTGCTTGACTTTTAATAACACAAATATTACTAGTGTGTTCACTAGTCTAAGGTTAYCTACTTTATTGAACTAAGAGGATCGCAAATTATTCTGAAGTTTGGGAAAACAAACAAGGGAGTACTAACTACATCAATTAACTTACTTTCAACTATCAATTTATTTAAGAATAAAGTCAGGGGAATTAAAGAATGAAGAATTCAGAAAATATAATGGGGAGGGGAGAAATCAGAATAATGTCAGCAGACTGCCAAAGTAAAAATCACCAGTGAGAAAAAGGTAGGCCTCTAAAATGACTAGAAAGGATAAGATATTCTAAGGAGCTTGATAAGTTAGATTCAATTTAAGTAGAAATTAAAATACTAACACTAGATTATCTAGTGGTATTTAAAAGATTTTAGAAGTCCCACAGTCATGGTAGGCTTCAGTGCTACCACTGCAAATCAAGTAAGTGGAAAGTGTCAAACTTGACAAAAATTATCAAAGGCTTCACTGGAATTTTACATCTGTTTACAGATAATAATCAAAATAATCAAACCACAATGACTAGAAATGTTCTGGATAAAGGCAGATTAAAGTTCCCTTTTCCTGAGAGATAAGATTATACCAGAAATGAAGATTCAGCAGCCCATATCGTCAGAGGCTGGCGGGCCCCAGCCGCGGGCTGTCTGCGTGCTGGGACGTCGGCCGCCCGGACGAGCAGGGGACCAGCACCTCGGCGCTGACCAACGGGCACAGCCGCCACGCGGCTCTTCGTTACAAGCAGCGCCGCAGCCCGCGCAGCGTGCCGCCTCGCAAGGGCCTCGCAAAGGCTCCAGGCCTCCTCCCCTCTCCCCGCTCAAAGGCAGGGAGGCGGCAGGCACAGTCCTGTCAAAGCCAATACTGCTACCAAATTCACATTCCGGRAAAAAAGGTGCCCAGGAGCTTTGAAGTACCAAATTCTGAGAAACTGAGTACTTGCGTATATTGGTTAAATTTTTTCCAGAGAAGTTCAGCGTGGAGTTGACAAGGAAAATTTAACAAGTTTTATATAGTTTTTAAATAACTAAACAGAAACTACATTAGGATGCTCCAAACTTCCTAAGAAGAAATAGTAATATAAGTTGCAACAGTATAAWTCCAAATGTATGTCTGTGAATTCTTATTCTACATGTATTACAAGAATTGTTTCCAAGAGGGCTGAAAACAAATAATCCTTTTTAATATCCCTTCCCCTCCCTTTTGGTAATCTGCCTGCATTTAAAATCAGTCAAGAGACTTCTGAGAAAAAAGTAAACTTAAAAAAAAAATTATTCTTGCAAGGTCTCAAAACACTAAATACATCACTGGTTGAGGAGAGATTACAGACAATGCTGAGCCTCCCTACTATGTTTTCAGTTGTTCCAGGAACATATATGTGAAGAAAAATTTTTGCAGCAAATGATTTATAAAGGGAAAAACAGATCTGAATCCACTCAGAGGTCTGCAATGTGACAACCTTTGTTTGAGGGATTCTGGACAAGGTAAAAGTGAATCAAAATATACTTCAGAACATAATTATTATTCCTGGTGTTTATACCCACACCATTCTATATATTGCATACTCTTTTTTTTTTTTTTTTTTTTTTTTTTAAAAGAAAAGAAAATCACACCTGCAAGATGCAACCTAGCAAAAAACAACAGCACTAGGTAGAGCACTGAAAAAGAAAATCATTGAATTGTTCCTATGTATTTTGTCCACCAAGACAGATTAGCAAGCTTAACTGAAAAGTGAAAAATGCAACACAGTACAAAGCTCAGGACAGGAATTCAGCTGGTTCCTATTGTACAAATGCCTAGACGAAACACACGCTCTGTTAACTGGAACCAGTTAACAGGACTAAAGACTGGGAAAGGAGTGAATCTAGGACAATGCAAATAACCAACCAAAAAAAAAATTTTTTTAACATTAATAAGTTGAACTTCCAGACAAATTCAAATCTGCTTTTAACAAACTGTGCCAAAGTGGTTAACTTTACTATACTTTTTGCTAATCAAAAGCATTTTACTGAAGATTTAATTATTGCATTAATATTTATGATTAGGAATAACATCACTAACAAACCATTACCCCCCCCCAAAAAAAAAAAAAAAACATTTTAACAATCCACTTTTACTTTTCCTTGAAAATGAGAATCAAGTTCRTATTAAAACTAATTAATTCAGAAATTCAGAAGCATTTCACATCAATACTATTCTGCCATCATGGCCAGAACAAAAAAACTTCCCCAAGGGCTGTTAAAATTAGAAACATAAAACCAGGTACTGGACAGCAGAAAGTATGTGGGAATAGAGATGGTCATCTGCACGAGGAAGTCCAAACATATAGCAGCATCATTCTTAATTTCTCAGTTTTAAACACTACTATTCTTTATAAATGTAAATATATTTAAACTCTGAGTTTTGGGGTAACACAATCAACCTAAAATACACATAGAAATTGCTTCTGGACACTGCTTCATTATCACATAACTGAGACAAATGTTCTTCATGAACAAGTTAGAGGAGACATCTTTCTAAAGTGACAAAACAGTGAAGGATCAAAAATAGATATTGCACATTAATATTAAATCAAGTGTAAAGAATTCCTAAAGTTTCTTGCATGTCAGACATATGGAGAAATGAATAATCTTCTTCCACTAAGTTTCAACTGGAGACATCATCCAGGCTCCCCTCCCTGCTGCTATCCTCTGATTTCCTCAGTTTTATGCAGCTCTTCAAATACTAGCCTCAGCACAAACTTACTAATTCTCATAGAAGTTGCTGTAAAATTCAAATAAGTACTGCAAATAATGTGAGGGAGGGAAAAAGAGAGGAAGTTAACATTATCAAGAGAAAAAAATCACATTCAGATGTTGCTGAAATGTGATCAATAAATGCAAAGAGATGCGAGTGAACAGTTAATTCACTTGAGAAAGGAACATTCAATTTGTTAAGTTAGTTCATACTTTTTCCCTTTTTTGTATTTTCTAAAACATCATTTCCAATTGATACATCCAAGGTCTATCTAAAGTAAAAGAAGAGAGATGTTCCAAAACGGCCACCCCATTTGTGGGTTTTGTCCTGATCTGGCTTATATTCTATTCAGTAAGTTATTTTTTCTTTTTCAAAAAGATAGAACCAAATACAGAACAAAGGTCAATAGCATGCTACAGTTTGACAAAATACACTAGTATAATTTTATATTAAAAAAGGATTGCTCACGGGCAAGATATTTTTCTCTTTCATTTCTAAAAAGCATTTACTTACAAAACAGTTTTTATTAATCAAATATAACAGTCAAAGTACCCTTTGTTAATATGTAGAAAAGTCTGTAGTTCTTATTAAAGTCTTGGGCTTTGATAAACATTTAGTCATCAGTAGTTCTTAAATTCCCCTTCATGTCTCAAAATTATGATATACAAATCAAATCCTCCACAAAAGGCTCCATTTAAAGAAATACAGATATTTTTATGACAAAAAGAAATGATCAAATTCAAATAAAAACACTTTAGGAGCAGGAGAAAATAATGTTTTGAAACAAATCCTGTGCAACCATTAGGTTAGATCAAAATTGCTTTATAATTTTAAAATGCAGACAGTTGTAGTACAATTATTTTTTCCATCTTTGTTAAAGCATAGGTTCCATCTACTGCATCCCAAAGGGTATTTGTTAAGTATTCAGAATACAGGCACAGTAGCAAATGCAGTCACATTTAACACAGCCTCATTTCTTGTTTCAGTCACAGTAGGTTTTGTCAAAAAACCACTTGATTACTGAATCTTTTTAGACGACTTGTTACCATATCCATGATTATTAGATCATGGCCATAGGCTAGACACTGGTACATATATCCAGCTGTCAAAATGAATTTAATCTATTAAATACAAAGGATAGCTACGGACAGGGCTGTTTATACATCAGGAAACAGTTCTAGACTAGTAATCTTCCTCCTTGACCATGGCAAATATATTTATGTGCCCTTTCTTATTTGGATTAGATTCAAATAAATTTACAAATAAAATTTACAAAAATGAGAAGCATGCACAACTTGCAAAGGTGTGCTGAGACAACATTTAAATAACAACCATCTCCCTTTTCTAAAAGGTTGCTATGAGTCCTAAACTGAAATTTGCAGTTCCATGCTTTTAAGTAAGAGATCTCATATTTAAACCAGGTGTAAAGTGGATATAGCAAGAACCAGAGTATAAAGAGGAAAAAYAAAACAAAAAAGAAATTTTAATCAACATAAATGAAATAGAATTAAGCAAGTGAAGCTGCAGAAGTTGCATACAGAAGCAGGGAGGGGAAACCTACACTGAGAATATGTGCAAGCAAATTTAACTCCCCTTAAGTTACATGAAGTTATCCCTATTAATTCTTTCCAGGTCAGCCACTTCCCCAAACTGAGGATACTAAAACACCACCTCCTCTATAATATTAATATGAGCTCTTGTTTTAGAGCTGAGGAAAAACTGACAAGCCCATTCCTCAGAGCGACACAGGAACGATGTAGCAAGACACAAACAGTATTTTTCCTCTTAGCTATGTTCTTTAAAACTCAAAATTATCTTCTCATTATTATAAAATAATACAATCTTGGCAGAAGTTTTGAATGAAGATACTAATATCTGTTTTAGTTTATTTAAATTACAAAAATAACAGCACTAAGTATCAAATGAGTAATATTTCCTACGTGCAAATTACTAGGTGTAAACCTTCACAGAAAATTTAAGACAACAAAAAAATTCACATTTTGAGATATCTTTGTTTTGTTCGTAATCCCAGCACTCTAGTAAAACTCTAATTTAACTGATCTGATAAAGCAGTAATACAGCTGAAACAAGACAGATAGCAGATACTACAATCTACTGAATATCTCAGGGTGCAAGCTTGCTACGTGAATTACGTGAGTTGCTCACTTGGTCTATTTTAGTCAGTCATCCAACTGTAAAATTCTTTCAGAACTAGAATTTCAAAAAGATAAGTACCCAGTTTTCTCATACTGAACTCATTTTATACATTATCTTTGCTATGTCTAGCAAAACAAAGCCAATACAAATACATATTTACATACTTGCAGTATTTGAAACACAGAGAGCTTATCTCTATTTATTTTGGTGAACCTACTGCCACAATATTACGCCTGCCAACTTGATCACTATCAGCTGCCCAAAGGCCAGAGACACACACAAATCAAACCTTTGTTGGAACCGTGAAAGACTTTCCTCCAAACCTGACTTGAGACTCACTGGCAAGAATTAGAGGAAACTTGAGTTATCAACACTGTATTTGCTCCCAAGGACAACTGGAGAGCGTCAGCACACAAACCTCGGATGCAGCATTAAATTTGCTTAAAAAGGGAAAACCACCGCAGACACCTCATGGACTCCAACTCCCTTGGTTCACATTCTCATCTCAGTGTAATTAATTCCAGCCTCTCCTCCTACCCATCAGGTCACCGTACCAAGGTCACTCACACCCCGACTTGTTTAGCCAGGTTAAAGCAACACATAGGGAAAACTAAGTAACATGTCTAAACTGCATAAAGCACCAACTCAGTTGAGGTGAGCCAAACTGAAACCAGGCTTCTTTCCTGTGCTGGAGAAGTGGCAAGAGGGGACAGGGACTAAAAAGCAAAAAGCAAGCTAAAGATCACTAGCGTGGCATGCACACACCTGCTACAGCAGGCAGAAAGTTCAAGTACAGATAAAGTATTGACTGGGGAACTTCATTCTTCTTTAATTTCACTTGGGAGGTACAGCAGAATCAGATGTTTGTCATCCATGTCTATTATTTCAGAGTGAATCACGAAGCAAAAGACAAAAACCAGTACATTGAAAAAGCAGTACATAAAGCAGTAAAAGATGGAGCAAGCTATATGGCAATTTCAATATTCTTTTCTTCCAGAGGTTGCTTCAATAATAAGGAAACTCCTAAAAATTAGAAACCTCAATTCAAATTAAAGAGTATTCTGTATGGTATTAATCACATGATTTTTTTCTCATCTAAAAACAGGAGATCAAAGAATTTCTAAACTAAGAACTACAAGGAAAAAAATGAAAATTTTGCAAAGTCTAAGGGAAAAAAAAATCAAATCAACTTTAGCCTCATAATACACGTGGAAATTGATGTTACTGCTGTCTCAAGTACCCATACAAGTTTCCTGAGAACCCCCACACTTCATTCTGGGGACTAAAACACCACATGTTAATACATAAATATATATATATATATATATATACACACACACACACATGTGTGTAGGTATGTATATATACACATATATATACATCCACATCAGATGTGACACATCTATTGGGGACATAAGAGACTCATAGGACAAGAAATGCACCTCCTTTCTTAATTTGATAAGACAACCAAACTTTATAGGAAAAACACATTTATACGCAAAGATCTATCTCTACTTGCTAAAAAAAAAAAAATACAGTGTAAATATAGTTTCCAAGCGGACACAGAACTAAATGCTGCTATAAGTGATTCCCCCTCCTTTCATTAGCATCACATTTAGTGTCCCATAACACGAATRTTACAGAAGCTTGGCAACCATTTCATTTAGAAAAAAGAAAAATATCTGTTTGAAAAGCGTTATAGACAAAGAAGTCTACACCACTTTGCACTTACCAAAAGCATAGAAGTAGCTCTTTAGAACCTGGAAAATTTATCCTAATAGGATCAAGTATTGTAGGAAACTAAATGTGCAAGTCATAATTGATACTTTTGCAGTAAACACTATTTAGCCATTATGGTACCTCAACCTATATGTGCATTCATCTACATTAAGTAGTTGTTCATAACAAAGTTTCAGAAGTTCTCCATTTGACAGCTTTATGAACAGGGGTTCAGATCACAGTTAGTTSTGAAAAAAAAGAAAGTCATACATTTTAGAGAAACACTATTCTTCCTGTTCTTTCCACTACAGTTATGTGCTAATACTGACAAGATACTTTCAGATCAACACACGAAGCACTTTAGGAGGTGCAACAGCTCTGCCAAGAATTCTGTCTTCAAAAGGACTTTCATTGCTATGGCAACGGCATGTTCTTCAGTAACTGTGTCAGAGACAACCTATGACACATACATGAGAGATGGCCAAAATCTGACTGAATCCTCGTTGCAGCACAAGTCACATTGTAATACACATATCAGTTTTCACTTGCAGGAATATAAGGTACCAAAATGGTTTTTTTGCTGATCGTTCACTGGGCCATTGAGCTACCTATAAACAAACAGCTGCATCTGTAGGAGAAGAAAGCGCCATTTACCTTATAAAATCCATATCAACTATTCAAAGGGTAAAAGGAATAGAACTTTTATCACGGAATATTGTGTTATACAGCATCTTCCATATTCAGACCTCTACCTCCTCTCCAATCCCACCCAATTTTGCCTACCAGGATGGGGGAAAAGGAAAAAGGAAATGTTAGTGCATAGTAAATAAGCAAATGATTTAAGGAGTCATTAAATACTCAACAAGTATCTTGAAAATAGAAGCGAGTTTAACMAGTATGAAGGATACACAAAAAAGCTCTGTTTTTAGTGCATTAGTCAAAGGATGTAATTTCTTAAAATGCTTCACCAGCTACTCAGAAACAAATTCATATGTACTGCTTTGACATGTCTTGAAATGTATTTACCTAACATTTAGACTCTTAAATAGCTATGTCATTTTACTTTGATATTTGCAAAAGTTTGTACACCACTACACAGAAACTAGCCAGTCATTCAAGCCATTAAATAGATAACAAATGCAAGTTATATGTCTATTTCTGCGATATTATTATATGACAGCAACCCAAAACTAGTCTGTTGKTGCTCACTTAACTTCCCTTTCCCCAGAGGGCCAGCTATATCTTTCCTTTAAAAGAAAGGAAAGCATTACCACCACAGTCACCTTTTTYACATTTTTGACAACCCTGAAATAGTTTAAGAAACTTTAAAATTACTTGTTGTACATTACAGAGCTCATATACTGAAGACTAATATACAAACAGAAACTTCCTCTTAAGGAATCATAATCTTCCTTAATACCTTGCTCGAAGGAAAAAGATCAATTCTTACGGAAGTTCTCCACTTCAAAGAAGGTGACTTACAAAGAGGAAAAAACGTAAGTCTTTGCTGATTCATGACAGGAGAGTACATTCTGGAGAGGGTAAAGTCTTCCACCCTTTAAAGGTTCTCCTCTCTTCTTTTGAGGTATGTGGTCTTACCTATCTTGCTTTGCTAAAAAAAAAAAAGACTATATCCAAAGAAACTATTCCTAACGAACTAATAAAACATAAATAAATGAAAGGGAAAAGAAGTGCTGGGGGAAGAGGGTGAGGTGTTAATCAATTTGCTTCAGTCAGCAGCTTTTTAAATTTAGCTTCTTAAGAACACTTGGCAGAAAAATATCATGTTGAAGATACAAAACGTTCCTGCTATAAGTAACATTGACAAAGTTCATGCTCCATTTTTTGTGYGCTTATTATTGACCTCCAGCAAGGACAGGGAACACAATACTGCAGATATTTTCAAGGTTACCAAAATAAAGGCATTACACAGACAGGGGAGCATATATTTCAGACATTCCATACACGCATACACAGAAGGCAGCACAGATGTGTATTTATTTTATAAATACAATTAAGGGGAAAACCGATGATTTACTACACAATTCAATCACCTTTGCATCTAAGCATCACAAGCACTAATCTTCAGAAGACATGCTACAGAACACAGCCAGTGGAAGTCTGCAGTAAGCACCACGCATCATTTATAGAAATATACAAAAGCTTTTCATTACTCTAAAACTCGGTCATCTTCATTAAATCACCATCTCCTCATAAAAGCCTTAGCTTCATTTAGCATTCACAAAGATGAAAGAGCAGCTACTCTCCTTATGGATTATTCTTCTATTACATGAAAATGTTTTGCACGTCAAAAGCAAACATTAAAAGATTAAATGATGCTGTCATTGCTCCTCTTGTTTACTTGCAGTGGGCAGTGAATAGAATTGCAAAGAAACAATCAGTGATTATTTTAAGCTGTGTTCTTTTGCAAGGATTATGAGTCATGAAGTTGCTGCATGAAGAAACAGGAACAAGTATAGGTGTCGCATTGAAAATCATCAAAACATGACAATATAAAAAAAATGTTTGTCCTACAAGCAAAACTGTCTGGTTTAATCATTTCAGAGTAGCCACAATAGCTCTTGGGATAACATCAAAACAATATTATCCTGCATTTAAACAAACAAAAATAAAAACAGAAACAGTGAATTGCACTCTCCTACAGAAAACTAAAAACACTTTTGATTTTATTAGGAGTGCATTTATCTCACACATTAAAATTCAGTATTCAAAGGTAATACATACTTTCACACCATCCTACTAGACTAACGTATCAGAGTAGTAAATTCAAGAGGTATTTGGTCACAAGACCTCTACAGCATACAAAAAGGTGGAATTCAGTGGCATCGTGCTGGATTTGTCTACATCATTTAGGCTTTAACCATGTTTTCTGACAGAAGTAGAGAAATCAATTTTGTAAAGCAAAGTTATTTTACATTAAGTTCTTCACATGCTTTTCTTATGCATTATATGCTAGTAGGTATGAATCACACTCGCTATAAATTTTGCATTTGGCTAATTCTTCCCTCTTTTTCCTTTCCTACAGCCTCATTCAAAAAAAMCTATTTATTTTGGACTTTTAAATAGATATTCAAATTAAAAAGTCAGATAGTACATACAAAAAACAGCAATGTGCATGCAGTATTTATTTTAGACAAGACTTGGAACCACTCAGTCTCTAAAGGAATTTGTTGATAAAAGCTGGACATGGAAGAAGATTGGAGTACTATAAATCAATTCACCCCTCGAAGACCATGATATCTACTAAAAAAATGTAGATCAAAACATTTTGGTTAGTCTAAACAGAATAAAAACTGACACCAGACAACATTACAGATGGAGTCCTCTGCTTATATAGAGCCAATTCAGTTTACGCTTCATTACAGTTAGCACACAGCACATGAACAGTATGATATTCATTGGTATTTTGCAGGTAAAATGTACACAAGTGTATAAAATTGGGGTTTTGTTTTACTAGATTTTCATCTGCAAATTCATCTTTGTATTTAAAAATGGAGCAATAAAAATGCCTTAAAAAAAATGAAAGCAAGGCTCAGAACACAAATAAATCTCCAATCTAGAATAACTAAAGWTCCCCTGTGTTTCCACTGCTTCATTTTCATCAGCAGTAAAGAGCTCTCTAAGAGATAAGACAAAAACAAAATATTTCCTGGAGTTTTTTCCAGACAAATAAATGGATAGGACAGTGAAAACAAATGGCTGAACTTATTACATGAGCTCACGAGCAAAAATATAAATAATAAAAGACTTCTGAAAAATTCCACATAATTAACTCCCTGCTAAAGGCACGGAGATATTATCATTTTTGCAGCTACAACTGGTACAGAAAAAGGAATTCTTACTCCAATGCTTAAAAAAAAAAAAAAAAAGTATAGACAATCTCTGTAGCACATCAGGAGTGAAAATTCAGGTCCACTACAAAAAATAAGATTTGTTTTGGAAGAAATGTTATTCATTCAAAATTGTCATGTATATCTAAAAAATATCTATTTTTCCACTTACTGCTGAAGAGAAATTTTGTGTAATACCAGAAGTATGCACTTTTCAACTTCTTTATTTAAATAGAGTTCAATAGTATGAGCGGTTAAGTTTTCCCTGACATGATTAAGGAATAACAACTTCCTTGTCTACTATGAAGACTATACTTCGCTTTATGTTAAAGTTTTGTTAGCATTTCTAGACAGACGTGAGTTCACATTACCCTGATTAACAAGGCTGTAAAGTAAATCCTTTTCAAGTCCCTTCCTCTTCCACCTTCCATTCTAACTATTTCTTTAAAACATCATCAATACCTATTTGATGTGCTGATGTGAAACCTTTCTACATTATGTTGATAACAGGAACTTTATTACTTTTAGAGAAATTTTGAGTTGTCTTTCCAAAAATCACATCCCTGGCACGCAAGAAAAATCTAACATCCTAAAGACTGATTGGGTACATTTTAGCCTGATTATCCTCTGAAAACAGTGAGACATTATTAAATATAACAAAAGCTGCTTTCTCACCATTTTTGGTATTCAGTTAACATCTTCACCAAAAAAGTATGTCCTTTATGTTTTTGAAAGTTGTGTTTACAAACATAGCTTTGTTTTACAAGTGAAAAAAAAAAAAAACAAGGCATTCATTCAAAGCATTTAAAAAATTATCAATTATCTCATCTTAGGCTCATAATAGCAACAAACTTGCTTCTACAACCATTTAAAGTAAATGCACATAATGGATTATAGCATTTAAAAAGCTTACAAATATTCACAAATATTTGGGATGATATATTTAAACAAACTGGAAATTTATAGACTTTCTTATTAAAAGGGAAATACACACACAGACACACAAAAATGAGGGTGTGGCCATTATTTCATAAAGCAGGATGGGGGGGGAAGGGGAGAGGAGATTAAAAATACATTTCCTAGCCTATGGAGATCATTACGCACTGAAATAGTTTGCTTCCCTTTTCTTACAGTGCTTAATTACCAGAATTGGCCATTAAGGTGTACATTTCTTCTAACCCTGCTACAGTATTAAATAACAATCTGCATCAAACAATTTACATGTAGAAAAAAAATACTGCCTGGTGTTATTTCTTTATTATTGAAATTTAGCGACTCTTTCTCTCTTTATTTATCATTGAAATTTAGCGACTCTTTCTCTCTTTATAAGATGGCACACAATAACAAGACTAAACTAAATAAAACTGATATATAYACACACACACACACACATATATATAGTAAGTGCTAATATTTTAAATTATACAATATCTTTAAAATAAAGTTTCTTAGAGGACACATTTTATTCGATAAAATTGTTAAAACTGATTTGTCAAATACGATAACCTGATATATACAAAAGACTTAAACAAATGTATTTATTGTGAAGGAAATCTAAGATATGAGACTTAKTTATTACATCATATAGATCATATCTGGCTCTATGCATAATTTTAAAGCTATTAAAAAAAATCTCAAAAAAATGCTCATTCATACACTCCAAAAATATGATCCTTCGAAACTACAGTACCAAAAAAATTGCAACTCAGTGGTTAAGAAGAATCAGTGCAAGTGGTCTAGTGAGCTATGAATTCAAGTTTATGCAGGTCTTTCAATTTTAAGAAGTCTTCACAAACTCCAAGCTTAGCAAGGGATATGATTTTTTATTATTCTTAAAAGTTCTTTTGTTCATAACATATATTTTTCAACTGTAAAAAACATAAATCTGAATAATTACACTATAATTTTAACAAATGAAAGAAAACAGTTTGCCAAATGAATAGTATAGTACATAGTAGATTTAAAGAAATTCATATAACATATGTAGAGTCTCGACTACAGATAAAGTAAAATCATCTGAGACAAACAGCTATTATACTGGTTTGACAGCTAAAATAGCAAGGTTAAGTTCTATTTGTGTGACAGCTAGAATGAAGTGGGGAAAGATGGGAACTTTGGCATTCATGGATGAATGACAAACCTGTAACACACAATTCCCTTGACAAAGGCAAAAAAAAGACCCAAACAACAACAATAAAAATCACAAGATCTCACACCTTAGCTATTTTATGWATTGAAAGTTCTCCCGTAATAGGCTGATTTTAAGTTTATCCACCATTAAAAAGCTCAGGAACATATTGCTCCCTAAGTAAACCCTGAAATAAAACAGATAATTTCAAATCRCACTCTTACCATTAAGACCAAACCCTGAAACCTCTGGATACTCTTCGTCATCTAAAGTTGTTTCAGAAAAAATTCTGGAGAGCGGGTGTATTGTCTGGGGAAGGGGTGGGTTCCCATATTGTCTAGCTCCACGTCATGAAGAAAAGGACTAGGCATTGTTGTGCCTTCAGACCTTCTAAGACATCTAAAAATAACRTTGCAAAGATCTTCCTTTTATTGCAACACAGTAACTTTAATACAAGGATTGGAGATGAATGCTATGCTTGTTAACACAGTTGTCTCATCACTGCTCTCAACCAGGGAGAACTAATTGCTGAAAATCTCAGATTAACCTCTTGGAAAAATGTGTTCTAAAAACCAATACATCAAATTATCATGTCCCATATTAATAATGTCAAGTACATTTCTGAATAGAGGAAAGACTGAATGCTACTAGAAATACTAAAATTAGGTATTCAGTAGACAGCAAGGAATTTCTCATGGATTGACATGAGGTTTATAGTGTCAACTTAAAGTGATAACAGCCACATTTTCAAAAACATGGCCAACTGTAATAAATGACTGATGAACACTTATCTGGTCAAAAAGCTATATTAAGAACATCTAGCTATTGTAATAACTTTCGTAACTTTGGCAAAATAGTTTGATACATATGAAAGATGGAAATTACTCATATTTTAAAATACCACTTCAGGAAGTTATATCAGGAGATTTAGCATGAAATAGTCCTAATTTCCAGGAATGTCAAAAATCAAAATCATCTGGTATTTTTTCATAACCATCAAAAACCCAGTATCCATGTGACCATAAGCTCCTTGCAGAAGCTTGCCTGCTTTAAAGTTGGACCATCAGCTTCCTCCATTTGTCCAATAGTTTTTCCCTTCCTTTTTTTTATACCAGTATGATGGAGGCMATTGTTTAGCTCTTTTATATGCTGTGCTTTTCAGGACTCTTCATCAAGTAAGTCTCTGACAATTTATCTTTCTCAAGGCARAGGAAAGGGTGAAGGAAAAGACAGCAAGAGCAGCACAGAGACTGCCGATAGGCAAGTCCCTTACACGCTAGCACAGTATCAGCCTTCCAGCAGGTGAATGATCCAGTCTGAAATCTTTACTTCATTTGGGTTCAGCCCATTTGAAGGGTAATCCACAGGGCTCCCCCACAAACAGCTAGGGAAGAGAGAAGCTAATGACTTCCCTGCTTTTAAGCAAGATGTTTATAGAGTTCTTCAAAAGCCCTTAGAAGACTGAATTTAGCACTCCTCAAACTAAAGATGAAATACTAGGTTATCAGGCCTGCCAATTCACTTTTAGCAGAGTTGGAGGACAAATTAAATATTACAAATAAAAATTTAAATATCACTTAGCTGCATAATCTAATGTTTATTTTAGCAGGCTGCCCTAGACTTTTGGCATGTAATGCAGTAAGCTTATCTTCTTTTAAAAAATAAATAAAAAAATACAAGATTGTAATATACTCTGGATGACTACAGAAAAAATATAAATCAAAGTCCTCAGATACAGGCCTTCACCTTTTCCTATTTAAAAGAAAGCCAGCATTTGCTGTAGACTAACTCTTCATAATTTAAGGACCAGACTACACGACATCTCTCATCAGCTCCTTATTTTAGGAATTAGGAGCAGGCACTAGAAACTTCCCATATCCCAAAAGGAGATTGCACCTGAAATGCACATAGAATAGCAGGGAACAAAAGCAGAGAGAATTGGCTCTGAGTAACTAGTAATGAGGATGGGAGRGGCGGATAGAAATCAAAAAGAGAGGGAGAGAGAGAGAGAGAGAATAATGTATTCTGAAAGGTTAGAAACATTGATTTGTACATAAGAAGAGTCTCCACATTCTGCAGTTTTCACCCTAAAGAGCTATCCGACCATCACAATTTTGAGTGTTCTTTCCTCTTCTACAGAGCCAACATTCACGTCGCTGTACTGAAATTTTTATAAAGAACTGCTAACATTACATTAGGGAGGAAATAAGAGTTTACAGGAATGACAAACTGAATTCACATCAACTTTTACTATTTTGGGAAACACTGGTAACTTATTAGATCTACTAAAGTAGAACTACCATTGCCTCCAGTCTGAATGCAGGGGCCCCAAATTTGCAGCCACTCAAGTTAATGGGAGGCTAGCAGCTTGAAGAGTTTTGYATCAAGCCACTAATTAGTAGCCTATCCCAATCCTTCCCTTTCAAACTCAGTAGATTATTGGGCAGAGAAGTGGAAATGGCAACCATCTGAATTTGCACACAGACAGTATGCAGATACATTAAGTTTTCTGCATGTAGGCTTCATATGAGGAATATCTAAATATGTGTACAATTTGTGCCCACCAAAGATTTCTGGGTACAAACGTGTGTATGTGTTTTTCAAACACTTCAGAAGACTCTTACAGCCAATGGATGTATCGTGTTTCGACTACTCAGTTCTTGAATTTTTCCTCTTAAACTCCTCTCACTTTGTTTTCCATTAGACACACACATTATCTTACTTCATTTTTTTTAACTGAAATCTTGCATGCACACAGACACACACAAAAATGCTACTACCAATATAACTATAAGGCTACAAGAATTTAAAGTAGTAGGCCACAGGCTACATAAGAAAATACCATCTCAAATCACATTTTTCATTACAATCTAAAGAGTTCTTTGAAATTAAGTCTTATTTTAAGGTACCATGCCCAAGGTTAACAATTTTCAAGTATATCTGGGTGTTGTAACTGGATCTTAATGGAGATCCTGTATTAAATGAAGGCATAGGGAAAAAGGGATAACTAYCCTTATGTCAGTTAGCATAAATTTTGTGGTTTTGACAAAAGTAAACAAAATTTCATTGTAAATCATGCTCACTGCTATTAATCATAGTATCAAAATTAGAAATKTTTGATTTTAAATAAAGCCTGAAAAAAGCCCAATTAATTACATTCAAATTAAGAAGCCTGGTGGAGCATATCTCTGATCTTTGTCTTCTGCTTTTACCATTTCTAAGGTAAAATTCCTTATCTTATCAAGCTGGTTTTGCAGGAAGAGAAGGAATGGAAAGTTTTGTTTTAAACAGGAGGTATTTACAAGAGGAATTGAGGAATATTTCATAGTTTAACTCACTAACTTAGATATCAGGTTATTTTCCTGAGAATGTTTACTTTCATCAGTAGTGTGACCAAGATAGTTGACTTTATCAGCAGCTTACACAACTTACTGCCATAAGATACTATGATATACCAGATTAGCTCCCTTATTTCATCTGCAACTTTCATTCTTAACTGATTGACCTGTAGAAAGGCAGCCTCCCCAACACCACACATTCCTAGACACTTCAGTTATCTTTCATTCAAAACACACTGTTCTTATATTAATCTATGACAATCTTTTCTAAAAAAATAAAAAATAAAAAAAMCAGTCATTTTAGGTATTATAAAAATGTGTAACTAGATTATATATATAAAAAAAATCTAACAGACATAATGCAGGAGCATATCAGATTATGCTCGTTATATAAAAACTAATAGCATAAACCCTAGTATTCCCAAAATTTTAGAAAGCAAAGCTTGAAAAAATAAAAACAACCTAGTTGTCCTTGAACAACTATTTTGTCCTTTCAAAGTAGAGATGGGGGGGTGGAGAAGAGGAGGGGAGTAGGAAAGACATCATAAGCATTTCTTTTAATTTAGATTTCCAAGGAGTAGAGAGTCTTAAAACAAACTCACATGAAAAATCAATTGTTTGTCTGCATAGTTCTTGCCTATTGAATGGGGGCCATTAAGCTGCTTCTTGAATAGGTTTGGTTGGGACTTGAGGGGGAAGTATTTTTATTTACTTATTAAAATTTAATAAGAAAAATAAGGTTCTATTATAACTAACAAGAAACAAACATAGTCTTACTCCAGTAAAGAAAAGAAAACCACCTTCCTTCTGTGTATTTGCAGAAACATATCAAAAAGGGAGATAAAAATAATTTTAATGGTAAAGATACTGAAGCAAGCTACACTTCCCTAACTGCAATCAAAATCACAGAAAGCCTCTTTAAGAGATATCATCATAATGTATTCAAAGCAGAAAAAGTACTTTTTAGAAATCTATACATACTGTGCCTTTTCACACTGGATGGCTCAAAGGAATAAATACCTTTTCCTCCTATGTTTCCCTTTAAAAAGCGACCTCTAATAGCAAGAAAAACAGATTAAATAGCAAGAAAAACAAATTACCAGTGTTCAAACACTGTTTCTCCTACAAGCTACGGGACACTTGAAATTAAGCAAGATCACAGTTAAAACGCCCGTACTTCATCAACTGTCTCAACCAGGTCTTTCTACAATGCTGAACTCTGGCTCAGAACACAGCTGTTACAGAAGTTTTTTACCCCTCACTTCTGCGGAGAGTAATCCCCAAGTCAAGGCTTAGGTCATTGTAAACTTACAAGAATTTGTGCGTATAATTCAACCAACCAGTCAGTCTGTTCAATGAGAAACATTATGAATTAAAATCCGCGGATATATACTATTATCTTTCTCTAAGGGGATTTCTGTTGAGGTTGTAGCTTGTTTGACAGCTGCAGTGCATTCCCTCATGATTGGTATCTATGTGATGATATCCTGTATCAGGAGAGATTAGGCTTCCCAATAAAGAAATACGAGAAGTCACTAACACTATTTCCCCCAACAAGCTAAGTATTTTGGCATTCTTTTTTTTTTTTTGAGCCAGCACTTGGGGAGAAAATAGAAGAGAAGGGGAAAACGTTACCTATGCAAAGGGCAAGCCATAGCACCCAAGATCAAGCTAATACCTTAATTAACTGTGAAAGCTTTATTATGCAGATTTTATTTGTCCCAGAAAAGCAAAGTATAGAAGGAAAAAAAAAATCTTCAAGGTTGTGATCCCCACAATAAATTTCAGATGTTTGAACCTCTTAAAAGAAGTTTTTGAGAAAAAATTGGTCATACAAAATAAACAAACAGGTTAACTACATTGTATAAGGAATTAATTTAACTTATATGTAAAAACAAGTCAAAAATGCTTATGTTTTAGGGAAAATAAAAGGAAAGGTGAAATACTTCCTTAAACGTATGCATTTATTGCTCTTACTACATATTTTAGTTAAATTAAATGGGGTAAAACAGTCTCTGAAGAATTTGCACAAGCCTGCAATTTAGAAGCTTTTCTAATGCTGTTAAAAATAAAAATTCTAAAATGCCACTAAAATTCAAGGCATTGCTTGAATTCTCAAAGCAATAGCTGTGGTAATATATGAAATAAACAGGCAAAGTTACTCCAGAATTTCAAGCAACTCCTACATTGCACTTCTGTATGCGCATTCTAAATACTTACTTTTGTTAAGTAAAAACAAAAAACATCACTTCATCCTATTCACACAAAATACACACTCGGGGAAAAAAAAGTATCAAAAAGTTACTCCTTTAAAAGAAATAGTAAATACATTCTTTCAAAGTGTCTTTTAAAAGTTACACTTATATTTAGTTCACTGGCTCAGCTAAAAGTCTTTGAAAATAGACATTAGGTGGTCCTCAATGAAAACAGCAAGTAACAAAATACATGCAACATGTAGCTACACTTACTYGTTTTCAAGTGGCATTGATAAAGCTTCAACAAAGGACAATTACATGTGTTTGAACTTTGAGGACTACAAAGTACTAGAAAATCGTATTATCTTGTACTAAACCAGGGTTCCAAAGGGCAGATGAGAAGGGGACAGAAAAAGGCAATAATTTCAAGTTTTAGCAAATCACTTTAGTAATACAATAGAGTAATTCAGATCTGGTAGCTAGTAGTATCTGGTGAGTAACTCTTAAAATACTGGGATTTTTATAGAAAAGACAGGTACTAAATAGAAATACAATCTTAAGGAAAATGTCTTAAGATCTGTTCTACAATCAGAAATATTTAATCACCTGGCATTTTACTGAAGTGTTTTTTCCCCTTTCTTACCGGCACTAGAAAATACTTACTGAAGAGAAGTTCAATTTTATCAAACAAAAACAAAGCCGCCATTCATTTTTACTGTAACAGATAAACAACTTGTATATCAGTGTGACTAGAGATACTTAACATTTAACTGTATTGAGATGAGTAGTCAGAGGCACATAAAAGGAAGACTGTGGCTGAAGCTAAGAACAAAACGTCTAATCAAGTCAGACCAAAACAGGACACATCCACTTAATTTGAGCATCTTATAAGACTATGTACAATAGAAAGATTATCATACTTCAAGCATCCTAAAACTATCCTAATACAGAAAGTTCGTACAGCTAGGTTTTGATATCTCAGATGCGTCCTACCTGATCCACTGAACTGACTGCTTCCTAATGTAGTTGGTCTGGTTTTCCCACTATTAACAGGTGGGGAAAACATCTGAAAAACAAGAAAACAATATGTTTAAGTTAGTGTGAAAACACTGTGTTAAATTACTAATCTAGACTGTACTCTTGGAAGAGATTGAATATTAAACAAAATTAATTGAGGCATATTTCTACTAGTAAATAAACAGTAAATTCATTTTCCAAGATGTAAAGCCAATAACTGCTCCTTGCAATTTATTTAGTACCACTAAACTCTCCATTTCAAAAAAAAAAAAAAAGAAAGAAGAAAGAAAA
>NW_028186149.1:5218488-5223327 GCF_003343005.1 Rhea americana
CGGCGCGGCACACCCAGCGAAGAGCAGGGTCCGCACACGCAGCTGCGGCTCCCGGGCACGGCGCGCGCCGCAACACCACAAAGGGCGCCCGTAGAAGCACCCCCAACCCACCCGAGCGCGCTAGCGCACAATCCTCTAAATACAGCTTTTACACCGGTATCCGTGCTCCAAAACGTGTCATCGCGCTTATCCTGACTTCAGATAGCATAAAAGAGGCTTAAACACTTTGAATGTATCTACAGCCGGTCTTACTTTGCAACAGAAAATTGTATAYGAATATACAGCAAGCTTTAAACATTAACCGGCAACTTCCTTTTCAATATACAAAATTTAAAACATGCAGCATACCAAAGCATAAAAATATCTATGTTACACAGGAATACGCATTCACATGAACAGCGCACTTGTCTGAAATGGGTGATGCTAAAGCTGAACTAGCCTCATTTACAGTTTCTGTGCTCAAATGGGAACCAGTGTGCTGAAGAACCTGTGCTCTCTTTTGGGTCCTCACATTTCTACAGATAAATCACTTTTTTGTGCCCTCTCTCTTTTTTTCCAAACAGCACTGCACGTCTAGTTTGCAGAGAAGTCTGTTTCATGTTCATAAGCTACTCGGACACAACAGCATAGCAGCCTAATAAAAACGCACTGCTTTTCATAATACCAAAGATTTTGATCCCTGTGCACAACCTGATGCTCTGTTATACRTAGACCTCAAGCCTGCAGAGCCCCCAGGTGGCACCTACTTGCCACCACCTGGGTCTCAGCCTACTACGTACCATATTAACTGGGCTCTTTTCTGGCTCTTGGTCCTGAGAGCTTTAATACCCCCTTCTCTCTGAAAGTGATCAGATGATTAAAAAAAAATCTCYGTGAAAACAAAAGAGCATTCTTAAAATCCTGGAGAACCTAAAAACCTCCACGGAGGTAGTAAGTGTAGTGAAGAAAGGCACCCTGCTTGGAGAAGCGTTCATCCCTTTGCAGACTGCTGCTTGGCAATCCATCAGGTTTGGAAAGCAGCACGCCGTGCAGAGGGCTCTCCAGGCCCAGGCCCTGTCCTCTCCAGCTCAACACTTCCCATGCCCAGCATCCTAACCGTGACACCTTCCGGAGGAAGGGGAGGGTGGTACCAAACTTACCACCCCCCAGCAAAGTCACACTGACAATACTGAAGCCTTTAAAACTTTTCTTCCATWTTTCTCCCCTATACGCCACGTACTGGAGTAATCATCTGGCCTTGTGATTCTATGAATATTCATATATCTGCCACTTAGAAATGCAGGAAGCAATTTGTATTAAAATATCAACACAATGCTTTCCATTCTCTGTGCCCTAGAGGGATGTAATATGTACTTTTTTCCTTTGATGTATAAATAATGCTTCACATTAGAGGAAAGCACTCAGTGACAGAGATCATTATATGTTTCATGAGGATGGTTCTTTAACATATTTTAATTGCAAGGAGGATCCTCTATTTACATACTGTGAAAATGTTATTCCTCTTAAAAGATTACTCTTTAAAACACGCTGGTATTAGTACTCAGTCCCCAGCAGTACAGCTACAACATTGATAACATAGCTTAAAAACTGACCAAATCTAAAGGTAAGGGAAGCAATAATGTTAGCAGTTTTTTGTACTGATGTGTAATTGTATCAAAATTAAAACTGAATTTCAACAATAATTCTTTTTTATTTGCCCTCTGATCACTGAGGTTTTAAAGTTCACATTTCTAGGTTGACATTGCTTTTATCTGCAGCTAGAAGCTTTAAGTGAAAATTGAGATATTCATATAATCCATGACCTAGTGTTTAAAGATATGTAAAACAGCATAAGATACTTTWATTAAAGTGACATTTGGTCTTTCATTCAGAATCATGGCAGCCATTCTGCTGCATTAGATCTCTATCGAATTGTCCTCTTTGAATGTCCAGACACCTGTAGAAAAATGACCAGGACGTAAAAGACGTTTCCAGAAACGATGCCAAACAACTCACCAAGTACACAGGCCCCACAGAAGGTATACTTTGGGCCAAAGTATACCATTAGTCTAACCTAAAGGAGATTGCTCTGGGCATTCAAGAATTTGATGAGTTGGCCAATTCAGAAATTTCGTAAGGAACTCATGCAGATAGCCTGAATAAAACTGAGAGTGTCGTGAAAGAGATCAGTAACTATGATATCCTGTATTACAACAAAATCATAAAAAGAGTTTYAAACTAATTTTTCACAGGTACTAAATATCTGCCACTTTGGTCAGATTTGGAATTTTTTTCAATTTTGAAACTCAACCTATTTAACATCGATCAAAATAGCATGTACATTCAAATCACCAAGCCACAATATTCTATCTATATGTAATAGCAAAGTCTTTTGGCTGTTCTGATAATCTCCAACGCCCTTCTCAAGCTGCTGCTTACTTACTGTCCTTTCTTTTTGCTTCTCTCTACGAATCCCTCCTGCTCACTGCAAAGGATGAGTTAAATATTTTGCATATCCACATCTTACCATAGAATTACACAAAGGAAAAAAGAAAGAAACAGAAAAAAAAATAACATGGTCAACATTTAAAAAATGCTCTCCACTTTCAGGAAATTTGAAAAATTTATGAGAAAATATACCCAAGTTAGGCTTTACAAACACTTCAAAACATCTGAAGAAAGAGGGATCAGAAAACTGTGATCAAAAAATCACTCAGACAGTAATTAAAGATTTCCATTTGCAGCAAAGAAAACATTTCCTGTTCTACTCCTGCTCCAGTCTGTACTCAAGGTTCTTTCCTGATAAAGTGGCAAATACAGCAAACATATCTTACACGAATCACAAAAAAATTAAAAGCTTTCAGCTTTGTTGTGATGCTATAATACCTTCCTTGCACGTGGAAGGTTGAAGTGCCACTGTCTTCTGCAATTTTTAAAACATTTCTCTTTTATTTCTGCAAAAATAAAAGGTCTTAAGTATAATGGGAGGAATGATTAAGATGGATAGCACAGAAATATAGAAGGAATCATAACTGTCAATCATTTTGCTAGTGATTTGGTGAGCAAAAAATCCAATAATAAGGGCTGAACTCCTGAAGATGCTTTCTCAGTCATATTATCACTGGTGAATTTTCCACTGAGATAAATAAGCTTATTAATCTTATGGATAAATACTCTTTCCTTAGAGAAATCTCAGGTCTGCCTTGGAGTAAACAGTGCAAAGAATAAGCATGTGAATCTATTCATACAAAGCCACCAGTAAACTCCAGTCTCTGACAGAGCACACAACACAACTGTAAATCTTTATAGTAACAGCCCTGACAGCTGATCTACCAACATCAATATGGTCAGCTACCAACCACAGCAATCAGGGAATTGCAAGTTGCCAGATGGTGATGGTAACATTCTTCTGCATACTTCAACATGGCCATGAAAATGGAAAAGAATTACCGGTAGCACAGGACATTAAAAAGAAAAAAAGAAGAAAAAAAAGAGGAATACAAAAAACAAATCACTTGTGCACAGAACCTTGAAAATCATCACATTCATACACTGATTTTAACAGTCTTTTTGCGCTGCTTTCCCTCTGTTCCTTAAAGGAAAAATATTTGATACAGCAGACAGCTGTTGTGTATTCAGGGATGTGAGAAAATGTATTCTGTATTATTATTTAATGTATCATGCCTGTGTGAATAAAATCATTAAGCTTGCATGCCTCCTTTTGTTTTATTTATTCTTAAATTCACACACTGGATTAATTCCCTGCTGCCACCCACACCATGCCAGCTCCTATGGTGTTCCCCGACAAAGCATTTGACCCAGGATGGAGTTTTCACGGGCATGGCTCCTTTAAATCATACATGCATGCACACAGCCTGCATCCACAGTGAGCAATTTATCCATGATAAACTCTGTTGCTCAGCAAATCCATAGCCCTGGAGAGAAGTCAGCAAACCTCTCTACCTCTCTTCTTAGTCCAGGTTTTTTGACAACAGGCAAATTCTCACCTCCACAAAAAAAAAAAAAAAAAAAAAAAAAAAAAAGGCTTTCTACAGTTTCCAGCAGACTTCCCGGTACTCAGAGCAATGCCCAATCTGAGCCAGCAGCAGGGACAATGAAACCTTATTTCCTGCTGCTAACATGGGCAGAACAACTCCATTTTCTGACTTGTGTCTGGGGACACCTGGAATCTGACTGATGATCAAAATAAATGAAACTAATTTCGTTTTTGTTGCTGTGTTTTGGATAAAAC
Organism: Rhea americana; assembly: GCF_003343005.1. Lineage (NCBI taxonomy): Eukaryota > Metazoa > Chordata > Aves > Rheiformes > Rheidae > Rhea > Rhea americana. The sequence continues at coordinate 5,222,720 of NW_028186149.1, forward strand.
TCTTGGGGAGGCCCTGTGCTCTTCCAACACTACTTCTTTCTAAAATAGGCTTTGGAAAAGCACCCTACAAATAGATATACAACTACCTTCACACAGTCAAGCCTCATGATTGAACAGTACTTGTTCCATCATACAGATAACTGAACTTGCTGCCTCTGTTGCTGCCTTCTGTATTTACTTCACAGAAATTAAATTGTACAACRGTTTTTAGGACAAAAGAGAACATTCAGAACATTTGCACAAAAAYGTCACGGTGAAACCTCTCACCATTTTATTTACTGGGGGGTGGGGGGGATGACCAGAGTGAGCATGCAGCTTGACTACTGTAAAGTCGGGAACTGTTTCTATGRGGCACTTGCAGCTAAACGTAATTTGTTGTTGCTGCCGTGGAGAAAATGTTCACCGACAAGTACTTCTGGCTAAGTAGGAAGTAGGTAAAAGGCTCGGCTTGCCGTAAGGGGCGACGTGCAGCGCAGCAGTTCTTATGTAAAGGCAAAAGTTGTTCAGGAGGGAGGGGGGAAGCGATGGAACGGCGCCGCCCCAGCGGGATGGCCCGCGCCGCCCCGCCGCTCCGGGACGGTCAGGCCGAGCAGGGCGGAACGCTGCGG
>NW_028186149.1:5223640-5259221 GCF_003343005.1 Rhea americana
CCGCGGGGAGGGGCCGCGAGCTCCGTGCAGCGCGGTTCGGCGCGCCCTTCGCTCGCCGCGCTGCTCGCCGCCGCCCGGCAGCCCCGGGGCTCCCGCTCCTGCGCAGCGCTAGACGCGGGCGTAGGGGCTCCGTGTCCGAGCACCGCAGCAGAGCTTGCAGGCCGTGTGCACCCTGAAAAACGTCTGCTTTTCCTGCTTACAGTTCGAGAAATTAACTTGAAGATTATTACTTGGAAAGTAAACAGTTTAAATCAAAAAGTGATTTTAAATTCACACAAGTCACTTTGGGTACCTATTTCATTAAACCAGTCTTTTTAGAGTTAACTAAAAGCATTTAAGAACAAGTTTGAGCTAAAAATCAAAGTTTTTGTGCTCTTACAGTACTTTTACTTCATAAAAGAGAAGTAGTCACATACACCACCTTAATAAAATTAATTTAAGATCATATTTTAAATTAATTTTAAACTTAAAATCACAAAGGTGGTTTTAAAAAATCATTAGTATGATATAAAGCTTCATTTAAATAATGTAAACATATGCCTAAATAAAGCATTCACAAAATCAGAGTAAACATATTCCAAGAGAAGGAAGTAAGTTTTCTCTTTCAATGTGTTAATCTTTTCTTTCAACCAACCTCAGCATGGCTGTACAGATTCTTTTTTAAGGCAAATCACATCACCATGCTGAAGTCATACTGGAAAGTCTCAAGCAGAACGAGGAGAGCTAGTACAGCTGAGCAGATAGGCTGCAGCTGGGCTGCTGACAGGACAGAGACTGGAAATAAATATGCTTGGGATCGGGATTACTGCTGAAAGCAATTGGGGCAAAATACCTTTCACCAAAAAAGACCTTTCACTTTTAATTTAATTTAAAGACATTAGATAGATATTTCATAATGGAGTTAATTTGCAGAGAGAATARAGCATGAATATCACCACTTTTAGCCTGGTTTCCTAGGGAAATCACTTATAGACAATTATACCATCTGTGTTTTCATGTGGATGGACATGTTTCCTCAGTAAATCTTATAGTCATTAGCTAATTTTAACCAAACAAAAACAGGAGGTTTCATTCCTACACATTTATGTAAAACACATTAAAGCAGGAAATAAAAGGAGACTGTATCAGTGCACCTACTGAAGGAAAGGGCAGTGTAAGCTAACTCCCTGTAAGAGATTGAAGAATCCAAACACAGGATGAAGAGCTGGGGGAAGTAAACTTTGGTAATTTCTTTTCTTACAGAACAACTTGTTATTCTGCCTGCCATTAGCAGCTGGAATCTGCAATCCATTTTACACAAAATTTTTGAACATTTTCCATCACCTRGTTTCACAGCACAGGAAAACGATCCCTTTAATCAAAAGCCATATAACCAACAGKTAATTTTTTTCACTCTAAAATTGCTTGAAAGAATTTAACAGAAGTCTTACTACAGCTACTTGTYAAGCACTTCCAGACAGGCCTCTCCTGCATGCAGAAAGTTTTCCACTGAAAAATAATTCTCTCATTGGCACCAAAGGGAGCAGGTTCACTCCTTCGTACAACTACTGGACATATGATTATTCATTTTGGGGAACTAAGGGATGATGGAGAGGAAAGATAGAATTTATAGAGGGATATCGTGGCTGTGAAGATTACCAGAAATACTTTATACCAAGCATGTACAGGACTACAACCTAAACTACACTGAAAAAAGTTTCATTTCTTAAATCTGTGAAGTGATAATACRTCACAGTTAGCATTGTTTCTTGCCTTTTTTTAAAGTTTTAGGAAGTAAAATTTCTTAAAGTTTAACTTCTATTTTAAGGAGTGCTGCAGCATTTTCTTAGGTGGACTCTCATGTGAAGACAATTGTAAATATTCAAGTATTTCCCTCATTATATCACTATTATATGTATATACTATTATATATATATATCACTATTTTGACCATGCGATGTTTCCATGACAGACATACAAATAATCAAGACCAAATGACTCCAACAATGGTACCCATGCTTCTGATTTACTAGTTTGTATTATTTCGTCTGATCTCCTTTTATCACATGTAGATGAGATGTTATGCGTTCACATGGTTTTAACATTGTCATGTGCAGATATTCATTGCAACTACTAGTTTCCAGAGGCTGTATAATAATACAGCATCTTACTCAAGACTATGTCCTAACAGGAATTTTATGAGTTTGCACCCTAACTATAAACTGACACAGAAAATTATGCATGTTATGGCACGCAGTAGGTAGTTCCATTCATGTCTTAGTCTAGTGCTGGAGCACACTTTAAAGAAAAGAACCAATTATCTTGCACTTTTTTTGTTGTTGTTTTTGCTTCCTTAACAGTGTATTTATGCTTTTAATTCTCCTCTGCTTATACAACACAGATTATAACTTCCAGAGCCATCAAGTAATCCCACCCTAGGTCCTGGAGAGCTGGCATGTGTCAAACAGAGGCTTCTGAATGAAATATGACCTTTAATCAAACTGCAAGATCTTGTAAGAACACAGAACATCAGAAAAGCCATGTTGGTCAAACCAAAGGTCTAGGTAGCCCGGTAGCCTATCTCCAAAGTAACAGCTCAGTACAGTGTCTATTCTTTTTAGTTTAACCTCTCATGTTCTCAAAGTGGTGACCATTAAATCATTTTTTAGAGAGTGCAGATGGGCCTAACCTTGTGCATTTTCCTGGTATTACATTGCTTCCAGAGTAAAGAAAAAGAACAATGTAGCATGGGAAACTTGCAAAAGAGTGTAAGAACTGGGCATGAGCAGGATCACACTGTTATCTGGCATACACTCACTGCTACCAATAGGAAATTTAAGGATTTCTTTAGCAAGAAGTTGCATTTGATTGTTTTGATATACAAGTCAGAAAGTATTGCTACTTGTTTAAGGTGTCCTGTTTTTGTAGGGCAAAATATATCCCACAAGGGCAACACTTTGCAAGCTAATAAAGGTGTGCTCCAAGTCTTAAAGTGAAAGACTTGTATTTGCTCACCATCATCTAGAAGATAAATGTACGGCCATTGAAAGCTCTAAGGGCTAAGTGTGATTTCTAATACAAAATGACTGACCAAAATCCCAGAGTTTATTTCCTACATAACCATCTCTCTAGTTGTAAAATTGAGGTTTTACAACATGAACATACTATAAGTAGTCTGGGATTTCATGGTTAGTTTGCTACTGTATACAAGCTCCTTAACCACAGGTTGCTGGGCAGGCCAAGCAGAATGGTTAAAGGTCAGTCTCTGCATCTCTCTTAGTAGGATTCTAGGTCTCTTTTCTATCCAGTTCCTTATTTTCCTGAAACCTGCTGGAGTACCTTTGAGACAAGTACCCCTCTGTCAAATTGGATTGAAATTGGAAACTATATTGCAAAGATATTGGAAAGATGAGCCAGAAACAGATGAGCTGGTTGGTGGTGCAACTGCATAAACCTAACTTCCGTAGAGAAAAAGCAGAATAAAAAACAGTTACAAAATGTACTTGCCATAATATTGCTCTGATTGAAGTCAGTGGATATAAAGGTACTGGCTTCAAAGGAAGACTGAAGTATAGCCCATCCAGCTTCTCTTCTATAATATTCCCAGCATGAACATCACAGTCTATCAGAATAATTCATTTTACATGTGGATATTCTCCATTAAGTTCTGTAAGAAAAAAATGTTATTTCAAAATTGAGATTTTTTTTCTTTCTAACGTTGTTTCGTATTATTTCCTTCTTTTTCAAACAATGCAAAAACGTGAAATTAGCTATACAGCTCAAGGCAACTCCAAAGTTTACATTCATTGTAGCAGTGGYATAGAAGTGACAGTTATTGGAGACCTGAGCACTGCATGGCCATCAGGTCCTAGTTCAAAACTGAAAACTGAGAGGTTGCTTAGTCCAAGCTGAAGTTCAGGACATACTTTTATCTCTGTGGGCAAGAATTTTGGYATGGTTTGCAAATTCATTTTAGTGTCAGACTCTTTTTAAGGTTTTTAAATGCAACAGCTACATAAATAAGCTTGAATACTAGATTCCACTTTTTAGCTTTAAATATTATGATACCATTTCCAATTCTTAATGTTAAAGAAAGATTTTAGTAGCAGAAATGGGAGACTTGTAGTGAAATCCTGTCCTGCTGAGTTTTCTTGCCCTTCTCAGAGTTTTATGTTTCTCTTCAGTGAAGCCACAGGCTTTCTCTCTGRGCTTTCAGCTCTGCCAGTAATTGAGTAACTTTGTGTAGGTTGCTTTAGTTTTCTTTATCTCACATGTCTTAAATGTAAAATGAGAGCAGACAATAATCTCTCTGAAAAGGTCGCCAAGAGGAGCTAAACTAGGAGATCTTCAAATGAAAGACATAGCAAAAGAGGGTTTAAGTAACTTTAACATTTAAAACTAAAAGTGAGTGATATTCTGTATACCTGTATGAATGTATGTTAATTTTGGATTATAGAATAGATACAGCAGGTACAAAAAAAATTTAAACATTACGTACCTGTAATATTATTATTACTAGAATGTATACACATGGCCTACATTTCTTAACAGCTGTACAATATTTAAAACTTACCTTAGGATGCTTTCATGTTACCCATGAAAGCAAGGATTTTTCAAATAATATGCAGAGATCAGAAATTTAATTTCCTTTGTAAAACCCTACTCCTTCAGTTTTTCTGTAACTTATATTTAAAATATAAATATTTTTGTAATGTATGAAAGTATGAAAACATTGCAAGACATATGCTGCAACTCAGTATCAATATAACCTTTACGTTCTCCTTAAATCAAATGACAAAGGAGAAACTATTAGAATATCAGTTAAGTAAGATCTAATGGGGGGAGGGRGGTTGTTGGCCATTTTTGGTTTTATGCTGCAGCTGTGTATTTGTGTATCACATTTATGGTGGTTAAGCCGGAGTGGTAAGATAGCACAAATATGCATACCTAAAAATAAAAATGTTTTGCTCAGTTTGAGAGATAAGGCCATTTCTTGGACAACTCTGAAAACTGGAAATTCTTTTCATAGTAAGTTTTACAGCTATTTGGTAGTTGTAGCATATAAATAAAATGAGTTACTTATTTGCATTTCACATTTTCAAATATATTTTTCACCTCTCTGTTATAGAATATACAGTCCCGAAACAGCATAGAAGAGGGTTAACAGGTTCAGAACTGTAATATCTACAGTAGGTGTAAGACTGGAAGGAAGGCCATAGAATAGCTAAAGCTTAATTTTTAAAGAGGTCTCCAGCTTTTATTTTCCACAGGAGAGGCTTTATTTTGAGTGATAAGAGAACAGTTTAAAAAGCCTACAAGAACTTTCTTGACATGAGTTTCCTGTGGTATTGTTTTTCAGACTAACAATTAGTGATATACTGGGATACTTTTGTATTTAAGCAACTCCAAATATACATAATGCAAGAGAATACCAGAACTGTTACCTTTTTATTATGATATTCATGGCACTGGCCTTGTAACCTGCTCAGTGCCACCCTTTTGGTCTGACCTAGCCTTTGTCTACCTAGTTATAGGTATCTTCGCACGGAAGAAAAAGTTTTTTTGCACAGAAGAAAAAGACCCACAGTACTAAGATAGAACAGGAGTTGTGGTGCTATTTCAAGGCTTCTCATTAAAGTACAGTCAGCAGAACACAAACACACTACTTTACAAGGATTTAAACAAATATTTAAGGCTAAACAGCTCCTTACTGGCTTTTTCAAATGAGRATCTGTATTACCACATTTACTTATCTCACRGTTTTATCACATGAGGTGTGACAGKTGTCATATTGCAGCTTGGACTGTTACCTTCTGCTATCAGGAGTTTTTGTGCGTGATTGTTTGATGGCTAGTCCCAGACCAGTTCACCTGGGAGTGTTGGCTTAGATCCTTGGCACCTTTGTTGTCGCAAGCTGCGCGCAGAGCTTGCCATCCTCTTCAGTGCTTGTGTGCTGCCTCATGTAAAACCCTTTTTAGGAAACATGCTTTATCCAGACCACCAGTTTCTGTCTGGACCACTGTCCTGCCCACAGCAGTGGGTACTGAAATGACCCACTGACAACCAAGAGATCTGTCTGCTTTACCTTTACTCTTTTTTAACTACCCCAGCACTGTTTTTCCTTACCTTGGAGATACTTGGATAAGGAGATCTTGTCATAAGAACCTCTCTTAGTGCTGAATCAATTAATTTCTGCTATAGTGTGCTATGGTCCTTTACCTGACTATGGTATATCATGTGTACCATAATTTATAAACACATTTTTACTTTCCCAAATATCATTCTCACTGGAGCTTCTTTAGTATATTCTGCTTCTCAGAACCAGGAGTGAGAATCTAGGGTGACTGTAAACTTGTTATTATTAACGTTAAACAGGTTTATTATGCATTGCTGTCAGGATATGAACTCAAAGCGAAAGACTAGCTATTAACCCCAGTATCCCTTGYACACCTCACATTATTCTGGGTAGGCTTGCACAAGGACATTCACACCTGACTGGAAGATAAGCGCTTTGGCTCACCTTTGACGGGACTTTCTCCTCTAGCATGAGCCTAYTTATCTGGTGATATTATGTCTCACATTTGCTGAGATTACTGTTTAGATTGAATTATATCCTATCTAGTTTACACAGGTCATCCTTCACATGCTGCTAGAAAGCAGCGTTAAAGCACTTGTTCCTTGGCTCTGGTCAGTCTGGGAACCGAAATTAATTTACTGCTTGTAGGATTACATCTCATTCAGTACTTTAATAGAGYTTCTGAAGTCCCCTTGAGTGACATTTAGGATGTGTCTGTCAGGGCACAGCAAGGGCAGGTTACTCTCTTGGAGACAGAGAGGCAGGAACCAAGCACAGTAACGTAGCCAGCAGGGCAGAGGCCTCACCAGACAGGGTCCAGTCCCACAGTATCCAACTGAGGTAGGGYCAGGGATAGCAGCCAGGCTCAGCTAGAAGCTCAAATCATCACGCCAGCTTGTGGTGGTGAGGGACTCAGCCTTCAGGAGTAAAGTCAGTCTGCAGCTCAGAATCAGATCCARCAACTGTAACAAGGGTCAGACACAACCTCATGATCAGTAAGCAGGTCTATGATAAAAAGGCAGGTCTGAGATGAAGCTAGGAATACAGCCTGTAGGTCCAGATCAACATGATAAACAACCAAATGCTGGAAATGCTCAAGGTCAACAGCAAAACTCAGACAACTAGTAGCCCAAGGCTGAGCTTAAGTAGTGCTCCTGGGCCCATGGGAAAAGGTGGGTGGAGGCTCCAGGTGAGGCTGGTCAGGGCCATTAGGGCCTATCAATGCCCTCAGGGCCYTAAAATATCTAAGTCATCTTTTTCTTAGTATTAAATAAATATTAGCTAGAGTTCTGGAAAAAGTGTAGATGTGTTAGGTGGCCTAATTAATCTGGATGTATCATGGTGCTTGTAGTGATACACATCTGAAAACAATACTGCACTGCACAAGGCAGAGTGCTCCAAAGTTACTGCTGCGTGTTGACAGACTCATTTTTCAGCTCCACAGAGCTATGCCTGGGAAGATGTCTTAAAAGGCACAGGATGCTAGTCACCGGCACTGACTACTTTGACTTCTCCAGACGATTCTTCATTCAGACATTATGGAATGAATGAATGAATACCCCACGCTTTGCAACTCTTTGGATGCATTCAGTTACAGCTTCTTCTTGAGTATTCTAAAGATTTTGTATCCAGACAGCGCTCAAAGAGGACCTGGTAGAATTGCTTCATTGCAAAGAGCATAGCCTATAACTCTTCCTGTATCTGACCATGTCTCTCTTCCTGCTGCTGGTTTCCCATTAAATATCTGTATACTTTATTGTTTCAACCAGCACTGCTTCCAGGCTTCCTGTACTATCACAGTGGTTCTCTAGCTGTATTTCAGTAAGTCTGATCCCAAGGTTCTCTCTTAATTTTTTCAAAAAACATTTTTGTGTCTCTGACCGATTTCATCCTGCATCATCRTGTACTGAGTTCTTAGCTTTCTAATAGATGAATATGGAATATGGATTACTGGCCATCCATGTATATCACTGAACTTGATGACTTTTTGAGGTCCTTCCAACCTGAACAAGCCTATGATCTTGTGACCCTATGATCCTTCATATTAGTCAGTTTAACATTTATTTTAAGCCCTCACTCCCAGCTGAAAAACTGAGCACGAAAAACTGCTATAGGAATGCAGAACTTTCTCTGAGAGGGCTGAGTGCTGATGCCTCTGACTTACAGTCAACCTTTAGAAGGATTAACAGTGAGCTATCAAATGATGTCTCAAATGTAGAAGGAATCAAAATGATTTGTTTAGCATGATATAGAGCCAAATTAAAACTAGGACAGAAAGCTTTTGGGGGAATAGACACATGGTAAATAGAAGTGGCTGCTGCCACTGCCACCCTGCAGGGCCTTACAAGATATCATGGAATGTGTCAATGTGATTTATTTTTAYGAATTATTCCTATGGGCATTATATATATGTATTCTGTGAAGATTAAAAGGATTTTTTTCTTTAGAGGTACTACATTAAGATTCAACATTATGATCCAGTTCAATTTTTAAAATAAAAGACCTCATTCTCTGAAGATACATCACTATAATAGAATATTGTATACAAACTGCATCACAGAACAATTGATTCACAAGACATATATTTTTAAAAGCCAATGAAGTTAAAAATGAAAGAGATGAGACAATGAGCAAAAGCATTTTCCAATCTACAAGCAATACACTCAGAGACATGATATTTCCTGTACTGTCAGGTTTTTTTTTACTATTATATCAGTTAATCCTTTAGAAATTTAGGAAGTCATTCCCAGTGTTGTTCCCTGTTTTGTAAAGAGGATACTAGACTGACAATTTTGCTTAATGAACAATTCCCTGTGGAGGTGTCACTTTCAGAAGTGTCTGGAATTTCTACCCACACTGAGCAAGAAGACTATGATTATCTCAGAAATACTCTTTCCAGGGTTTTTCTTGTCTTTCTAGTAATCTGAAGGTCACAGTACATTTGATAAATGACCACTAACTATATAGGTTTCTATAATAACTAATTTCAATAGAATATTTTTCTGTGCAGTACAGAATCTTCATGTAGAGCACAGCCTATTTGTTTCAGCTCAGAAAGCATTTAATGCACACACTTCTTGGTTCTGACTGTAATTATGAACTGTCTACCAGACTACATGTATTTTTATATGGTTTGATTTTGATATAGWCAATACTCACTATACATTTGGTTCTTGCTCTCTGGAGAACCTTTCGCTGCGTACAGAAAGACTATCAGAATTCTCTTTTGCTAAAACCTTCTTGAACTAAACTTGGCATTGATTATGGCTGCTATCTATGCTGAAGGGTTCAGCTCTGAATTATRTTCACTTTGTCAGATGCAACCTGAATATATTTAAAGCTTTAGGCACAGGTTTCACTCCTGTGCATGGGCGAAGAAGCTGAGGGCTGAAAGTGGATGACATGAAAATAATCCATGGTTCCACCTTATACATAAATATCTATTTTGAGATGAAAAATATCTTACGTATTTGTTTTGAAGGTTATTAGTTCATTTAATTTTGTGTATGTGTTTGTACCTATTGTCATCTTCTAATTTTTCGTATTTCTGCTTTTTCTTTCTTGCAGTATGCTGGGATTAGGACAGACTTGTTTTTCAGATTTGTTTTGTTGTCTTCATCATGAAATACAGATTTGTATGGCAGACTACTATCTATAAGAGTATTTCTACGTATGTAAATATATATTATGTAAATATATGTTAACTATAGCACAGGTATTTGAAAAAATCCATTATAAAAATTATCGTTTAAAAGACAATGGTTTGCATTTAACAATATAAATCAAAATTTGTTTCCAACAGGTATCCCGAATATATATATGAGTTTAAAGTCCCTCAAAAATAAATTTAATTCTTGTTAAATGAGCTTCCTAAAAACAACCTCAGACAGAAAAGCAACAGTTATCAGGAAAATGGATTCTGYCACATTCTGGAAGTAGTTATAAGGCAATATATCATTTATGAAGGAACTTCAAAAGCTCATGAGCATTTGGGGCATGATGTATCAGAAAGGAAGTCAAGTTCACAAATGACTCACTTACCAAATGTTAGAGGAGGAGGAGGAGGAGGATGATACTCAGAGAACTCCAGTTTATGTCCAAGATTGTTCCAGAGAAACAAGGAGTCTGGGSAGTGAAAAGCATGTGTAAATGTTCTCCTATTTTCTCTACATATGCATTCTCATTATGTTACCAACAGTAAAACACTATTGGTTTAGAAATCTTGCTGCAAAATCTGCACGTTCTGTGCTTTAATTGCACTCTAAAAGAAATTTACTAACAAAATGCCTGTAAAGTTGGAACCATGGAAAGTGTATAATAATTGATTAACTGAAGTGTTCAGAGGTTTTATGATGAAAGGGTTTACTGTGGCTGGACTGAGAGATCCTTTCTGGGCTTGTAGTTTGTACACAGTTACCTAGAGACTACAAAGAGATTGCTTTGGAGTCTACACAGACAATAAAAAAGTACAAAGTATGTGGTGCCACCCAGACAATTACTGTAAGTTACAACTGTTATAATACACACACACACACACGCACACATAGAATATATTCAATGGGATAACTGTTGTAGAACAGTTATTGCAAGAAAGCTTTTCAGGATCAAGGCCCCATCTTGACCACTAACAACATCTTAATTATTACATTCCAATTTTGTTGAGAGAGAACAGAAAGAACATTGATTTTTACAAAACATGAAGCTCTTTGTTGTATTATCTTTCAGAGATTTATAAGCAGGATAGCAGTTTACCTTGTCCATCCACTGCCCAATTTCAATTTCTAAAGTATGTTTTAAAAATTTAAGTACTTACTAAAATTATTGCATCCACACAAAGTCAGTCTCAGTGGATAATTTATCAGTGAAATGTTAGGGATGAGTCATAACTTTAATTACTGTCATCTTTCCATAGTACATTAGAGGCAAGAGCATGTCAAACATATTGCCACCAAAGTTTATCCTTGGTCTGCTGAAGCTTTAAGCCCAAATTAAATCAGATTCCTGCTGGGTTTCTCTGCTGCAGTCAGTAGAGGAAAAGAATTGTTTCCGTGTCTGAGCCCTCTGCCATGGACAGCAATGGTGTCATCCTCTAACTATGCCATGAACATTAGTGGTGCCAACTTGTGCAGCGGCTATACAATTATACCTCCATCCCTAATGCAAGAGTGATGAATGATGGTTCTAGTTAGCCCTTCTCTAGTGGCCCCAACCTCAGTCTCTCTCTCTCTTTTTTTTCATGAACTAGAGCAATTTTGTCTCTTCTACATATAGATGTCTATCTGAATTTGCAGTCTCTTCCACATCATATGGGTTTGCATTAGGCAAGTGAGTGGTGTATCTCATAAATGCACCTCAGTATTTGTTGGGTTTTAGTTATTTCAATTCAGAAAGCTCTGCAAGCTCAAGTATATCATTAAGATTGGACTGTATAATTCAAATTCTTTTATCTAGAGAACAGCCTAAATAAGGAGTACAACGAGCCTCTACTTTATATAAGTGGTGGTAGTACCATGAGGCATTCCTTGAGTTTTGACCTAGACTATGCTCTAAAATATGCAAGGTTTGTAGAAGTGGTGATACAACAATTATTTTTTGAGGGTTAATTTTAAGTTTCACACTAACTGGATCACATCTATAAGATTAGGAGAGCAGGTATCTTAATCTTACTGATAACTGAAAACCAATTACACTCTTCCCATCCTACCCTTCTGCAGCCCTCTCCAATTATGAGTGATTCATGAGAATTAATATAAGTTGTGCTCATGGGAAAAGAGGACTTGATTCTAAATGTGGTGCATATTTATCTAAGCCATAAAAGAACACAGCAAAAAACTATGGAAGAGAGGCCCAAGGCTGAAATAGCAGGTTTTTTTCGAGCTAGAATTGAGATCATTTGGCAGCACTGCATGGCAGAAGCTTGTACAGTCTCTTCCTGAATTCTGTTTGGTTTAAGGAAGTGCTGTCAATTCTCATTTCCACGGAGTTAACATTATCTATCCATTTTTTCAGTAAGTTACAAAAAATGTCATCTGACTTCTAATCAGGCAATTTTGTTTAAAAATCATTGTTGGGCTTCCTGGCTGCTAGAAGAATCTCGTAAGTTCTTGAATACAAGTGAGAGTTTATGTAAAATTCTCAGATCTTCTCTGAGTGTTTGGAGCAGTATATGGCTTTATGGTTGCAAAGTCTGACTTCTTTTCAATGGCTCACATTTCAGCTGCAGAACTAGTGGTGGCATCAAGTGTCTGTGAGTTTTGCACCATTTAAACCTGACAGCTGTTTAATCTACCTCTGTTGCATAATAAACCCTTCTTTATATAAAAACATAGAAAAAGAAAAATTTCCAATAAGATCAGTCAGAATACGATCACTAGATGCCACTTCAGCTGCCATGCACACAGTTCTTCATAGCATTTCAACAAATACAGGTAATTTAGTTTCAAAGGGATAGATTCTCTGGGTTTCTGGATTCTCTTTATGATCCTCAACTAGTATGGAAAGATCAGAAACAGGGCTGGCAGAAAGCATAAAGTGAGTGAAACAGAATGCCACAGCTGACCACCTATTACTACCAATGTTAATGGGGAATCTGACTACATCACCCTATGGTAGTGAGGATGACCCTAGTCTTTAGGGGTCCCTGTCAGGTAGAAAGGATTAAAGTACTCCCAGGTTGCTCTRATCTGTTGCAGCCAAAGCATAACCACAACAGTAGATCTTTTACAGTATTCTTGTCTTCCAGCTCCTCTCACTTCCCTACCTAGCGGAAATCTCATATAGTGAAGAATTATCTACCTATTTTAACAAGCTGTATTGCATTTTTTTGCTTTAAGGAATATCTTTGTCCTGGCCATGAGGAAGGCTACTGTCTGGGCCAGTTCTGTTTGCCATATTTCATGCTAGTTTTCATCAATTATTGATTCATTATAGACAATGCTAGACAATGTTCAGGATGGCCAGCATCAAGATTCTTCCTGTTATCATGATGTGGTTTATCTACATCATTTCTTACCTATGCTTGTGTAATTCTGGAGTTAGAYCGTATTTCCAGCTGCTATTAAACAATTATATTTCAAAAGGATCAGGAACATATATTTAAATACTATTTTTTTAAACAGAGCAGGGCAATTAGAACACCTTTTTGAATGCATCTTTCATATTATTTATGCCTTTACTTTAGGATTAGATTACTATAATTGACTCAACAGGGCAAGGCCTCATAGCCACTGAGAGCTGAAGCTGTTACATATTCACAGCCTAATGATTAGAATGAGTTACTTTAAGTCAAACAAATTATGAGTGTTTTGTGTCTATCCTGCCTTGAGTGTGTTTGAGGAAAAGTCTAAAGGAGTTGAGCTGACTGACGTGTTAACAGCCTGGAATTGCCCTAAATGACAGAGCACGTCTCTCCCCCTCTGCTCTGCACCAAGACTGGCAGAGGTGACGCAGCTGSCTGCCCTGCTGCTGGCAGAACCATCTGCCAGCGTCTCTGCCCTCTCGCACATCTCCCCTTCCCAGTCTCARACAAGCAGGTGTTGTTAACTCTCAAGCTATTTTATAAAGCTGTGCAGGTTTCACAAGACAGAGATGCTGCTGAGGAGATTCTCTTTGGARCTAGCGGGGTATTTTTGTTCTTTCAAATCTTCTGATGGCAAGAGCTATCTGCCTCCTGCTGCGTGGAGTTTGTAGGCATTAGCCTTTTATGTGAGGTAATTTTAAAGAATGAGAAAGATTGCAAGTATCCTGGATGAAAACCTTCTTTGTTTTTGTACACTCTTAAAAAACATGGTTTAAAATTCAGCTTCCTCAGACTCTGTTTCCTCTGTTAAAAGTCAAGGATTAAGTATCATTCAGATGTGTTGGAAATTAATTTATTTCCCCCCTTTTCAAAAGGTACCCATAGAGAAGCATTTGGCTTCCCCTCAAACAGAATAGGCTAAAAGGAAGGAAGAACTACTGAGCAGACAAGTTAGCACAGCTGTACTTTAAAATGATTAATACTTTAAAATGACTTAGGGACTGAGTTTGTATTTGTGAAAACAGAACAAAAGGTATAGTAGAGAGGCCATGGAAACYTTATACTATGGGCTGATGAAACATGATTAGATTATTAGCAATAAAACCTACAGAGATCAAGGAGTTAAACATATTTGTACTGAGAGGCCAGCTGTACTGGCTTGGAGGAGTACACTTGTTGAACAAACAATTTGCAAACATAACAGCTCTGCGTGTAGATGCAGAAGACTATAGAGATTTTGATATTACGTTTCCATATGTGAACTGAATGCAATTTTTTTCTTGTCTCTTTTAAATATGCTCTTACAATTCCTCTCAGTGGATAGTGATTTAAAAATATCAGTTTAGCATTTTAGTTTTTAAGCAAATAATTGACTACTAATTTTAAAGCAAATAATTGACTACTAATTTTTAACAGTATTCCTATGACATTGGAAATAATTGTATATCCTACCATTTTTAAATGTTATAGCCTTAAAAAAAACTGAATATGTACTTAGCCAGCCCTATCAGCGTACAGTTATGTGGGGCACTGACATAGCATGTTGCCAGTCCCTGTGCCACCAGAAATATGATCCCCTTTCTTATCTTCTCAGTATAGCAAGCTCCTTTATCCGTTTCCTTTACTAGCTGCTTTTGCCACTATTACTCTTCATAAATCTAACCGACAGACCACTAAAGTTGATGGCCACATTTCCACTCACTGCCACAGAGTATTTGCCAGGCCTGTTTTATACTATCAGACTGAAACTGTCTGTTACTCTTCATTTCTGATATTTCTCCTAATATGTACATCATGTTATTGTATGTATGTCATTGAAGAAATGATACGTGTGTATAGTGAGAAAAAAAGCTTTTATTTTCTTTTTTCCTCTTATATTTGCTGAAACAGTCAAATCTTCAGGAGTTACTACACAGCCAAACTTTCCCTGGATTACACGGCTAAAATAGATTAAAAGGATTGAAGTTTTGTAAGTAAACCTTTCTTCTGCAAATAATAAGGAAAAAAAGAGTTGAGGAGGCTAATCAAACTGTAGAAAAAGTCCTTAAGGAAGCATGATGGTGTCAAATGTGTGATACAGGTCAGTTTTTGATGGAGGAAAGAAAAGTCACAAGGTGTGGGTCCAGAAGCAGAGATTATTGTCAATCATTATTCTGTTTCTCTGTTATAAAAAAATGAATCAGTGGACAATAGGAAGCAGGGTTTTGACTGGCCATCTGGTCTGCACTCTATAGCTACAGCTGTGTTAGCCAGCTTAGAGGAGGAGCTGCAGTTGTGTAATGAACATATACAGCATAGGAGGGTGTGATATTTATGGCAAAGATAAGGACTGATGAAAAAGTAGGACAGGACATGGAACAGTTTATGTTCAAGACATCCTTTCAAATCCTTTTATCTATGATAAAATGATGCTGGGTATTTTCTTACAATATTCAGTCAGAAAACCTGAAATAAGAGACTCGATTCTTTTAACTTTGCTGTAGCATGCATAAATTCAAATGTTATGAATTAGTATACAGTTACCCAAGTTCATTTGGTCTAAACAGGTTACACAAACACATGTTTTTTCTGCCAAACAGAGTGATCAGAAGTCTTTGGTTTAGCAGCTTAATTTGTAAGACTTAGGAATTTATTTTATATATCTTGGAGCTGTTAGCATTTTGAGTACAATTCATCTTATATCATTCATAGAAATGAATCAGACTCATAATCAAATTAACAGTGGTCTGAGTAGAACAACAAATTATGTCATTGCAAGACAAATTCTTCAGTGATGTAAGTAATATTTGGTAAAATCTATAAATATATCATGGTATTTACTCCTTATTAGTAGAAAAATATGATTTTTAATGGGATTTCATTACATTTAAATAAATATATAAACAATGAATTTTAGAAGTAGACATTTATACTCTTTCCCCGCTATAGAGATGATTTAATAACTAATTTTGAAGGTAACTGTCTAACAATACACCTTTCTCTAAAGGGTATTATTTAGCTGTCATAGGTAAAGCTATATGAGATGGCTCATGTACCCATAGGGATGTGTTAACCTGCACACCAGTTACACACAGTTAGTATCAGACAGGAGCTAAGAGGCTACCACCACAGCACACAACACCAGCAAGAAGTTAGTCCATAACTGGATGGAAAAAGAATTACCAGAAAGAGAGATTTCCTCATTTTTGCTTTGGTTGAGAAATGTACCYGGGATCGTAGGTACTGTCCTTCAAAAAACATTCAGCTAGAGGCCATTGAACAAGGAATTAGTCAAATTCCTGTTTTTCCTGTGCCCAGGGGAGTTTAGGTGACAAGTACAGACAAGCATGAAAAGCTTTGAAAATAAATCCAGAGATATCATCCATCTGAGAATTCAGTGTCCTTAGAGCAAGGAAGGAAGGTGTTATTCTCTAGTATTCCTTAAAACTCTCAGAGCAAAGGAGTATTATATTCTGTCTCTGAAGATATTCTCAGCAATCTAAGTCTATTAAGTGCTAGTGCTTTAAGAAGTGCTACRAGAGAGTTAACACCCTATGACTCTAAGAAGCATTAGTTCTCAGTGAAAAAGTTGGGCCACAATAAATCCTTAGATAAAAGGGTGGAGGTAAGTAGCTGGCATTTGTTTCTAATTTGTGCTTATCTTATTTCACTGCAAATTTTAATTCTTCTCTTCTAACTGAATATGGAACATTTCATTTGTTAATCTTTTGCATTAATGTGGTCAATATAATTGGAGCTGAAGTGAGCTGCTTGCCAGACWTTCTAACTGCTGCCAAGAAAAACTTGGGTGTCATTTTAGAAAAATCCATGGGTGGAGGAGGAGGAGATCATGACCATCTGTCTGTGCATCAAAGGCTAAATCATTATAGGGGAAAAATAACTTCTCTCTGTTGTGTTTGCCAGCCATGGTCCCCTTCAAAGTAAGTTCAGTTAGTAACTTTTGAAGATAAACATTTTCAAAATTGTCCTGTGGGATTAAACACTTATTGGAAGGAAGCTGGGGAAAAAAATAAAGTACAAAACTGCACAAATTGGAAGTGAATGAGATAGCAGGAGGATAACATTGGAGGAAAGTAGACAATCTTCTTGGAATCTTCCCAAACAATTTCTGCTGCATCCCTTTCAGTTTCAGGGCTGTTGATCTAGCAAATATATAGAAAAGGGAGCATATAAAGTCTCCTAGTTGTCCTGCAGACAAATAACACTTATTTCATACCCCATAGCATTTACAGATTTCTTGATTTATCGTTTAACAAAGGGACTAACAGGATGGGAGAAAAGAGATGGTAAACAATCACCCAGACCTGCTTGAGCTTAGAGCTTCTGTTGCTAGCTATAAGGATAATAGTCTGAAAAGTAAAATCTCTGCAAAAAATAACGTAGGGACAGTAGTCTTTAGTATAGCTAATATTTTGTTCTTCTTGTTTGTTTTTTAATTGAAGGCACAGCAAAATGAAAAATTTTCTTTACTATTTGTAGCTATGACGGTAAAAGTACATCATAAGAAACYGAACTATGAATGTCTTTGAAAAGCAATCAGTCCTTCTAACCAGAAGTCACTACTGCAGGAATACTGTGGGATTCCTTTATCAATAGTCATTGTGATAGAAACTTCTCTATGAGAGCGAAATGGCAACAAACTGAGAATGCCAGTAACCATGGGAGTTCTGTTTAGGCTGCCACTTACAGCATTGCTACTGCTCTAGTTGAGTCTGCTATAGTAACTGCTTTAGTTCCTCTAAGTTCCATCCTCTAGCATACTCTCTCATCTAAATATTTGCATTTTATAGGGTATGAGGTATAACAGTTAAGTCCAGATATTGTTACTTAAAAATTTCACTCCTACTTCTCTGAGCAGGAATCCTCTGTGTTGTCATTCTTCAGTAGGAACACTTGGAATACTTGTCAGGAGTTTGGGGTTTTTCTTTGTGTTGAGATTCTTAATTCTCTCCTTTTTTGAATATAAAATAACTTGCAGCTATGGTTTGGACTTTATCTGAATATGAACCAGTTCCTGGATTTGATAATCTGTTTAGGACTACTAGGATCAAATCCTAAAAATGTGCATACTGAGAGTTCAAAAGGTAAATCAAGTTCACCTTTGTATGCTTGCTATTCTTGATTCCTATCTTGCCTGATAATATGAACTAATATTTAAGGATATAATAAAAAAGGCTTTTAGAGTTATACTTAATGTTCTGCTTCAATATTTTTAAATTCTAAAATTATTTTAAAGTTAGATCAGGATGTGACTTTTGGAAAAATAGTCCACTGCTTGTTTTTAATAAATCCAAAACCAAGTCCAAGTTAATTCCTTCTTATGCAATTGAATGTTTGAACATTTGGTTCTGAATGGGAGAGCAACAGCATTCTATCACATCWGGAAACTTTTGAGGAGATACAGATATTGAAAGTTTTTTTGTAATAGTAAGAACAAAGTATTAGCTCAGCCTCAGGTAATAAAATGCCAGTATGAAGATAAATGGAAAAATACAGCTGCTCAGCTAAGACTTCAAGACATATTGACAGCTCAAAGACAAATTACCTTTTTCATATGATCAAAGTTGAAGGATGTCTTGAAAAAGAATCTGTAACAAATTCCCCCCCAAATCAAAATTAGATCACTGTAACAATTTGGGTGAATTTGGTAAAATGTCTGTTTGCATCAGGTTTCTTGCTCAGRTAGTATGTTAATCATCTCTTTAAGCCTTAGTCTTCATTTTTAAGTTAACAAAGTAACAGGCTTTGGATATTATATATGTATTTTTTTAAAAAAAATTCAAAGGTTAAAGAGTAGAAGTTAGTAACTGAGAATTCCTGCAACACTTGTGCGGGCTTGTTTCATTATATACTGCTTCTGAACATTCTCCAAATGTTTTTTAAAAAATAGGAGTAGATACCTTTGTGCCCCTCTGCTGTATCGCAGGCTACATGGTAAATAAATAGTTGACCATGAACAGTAAAATTTACTGACTGAGCTGCATAATAGGATATCCTATAAAGCAGGAGTGTTAGAAATCTGCTCAGAGGATTGAATTGGAAAGTTGCCAGAAGTTCAAGGGCCACATCTATTTTGCATAAAATGGAGCAGATGGTAGCTGACTTCATCTTTGATATCATGGTACAGTCCACAGAGATTATAAATCCGAGTATRAAACACTCCATCTTTGCTTACTTCGAGCAGGTGATAAAGGAAGATACAAAATACCTTGCAGATATTTTGAAACATCTCTGAAAATAGGCTCTGTACTGCATTACTGCTTGCCTCATTGAGATTTTTCYAGAGAGAGTTTTGTTTTAGCACCTATGACTAATTGCAAGTTTCTTGGCAATATTGTTGGAGCTTTGCATATGCTGGCCCAGAGATTTAYCCTGTTCCTTAGAAAGTTGTCTATGATGTTACATAATCACATATAAATCTCCCATCATTATGTTTGGTCTATCTGATGCCATTCACATGCATAATCAGGTCAACTAATGGCCTGAAAGTTGGTATTTGAAATTCTTAGACACTGTCAAAGGGCTTGTGGGACATTAGCATATTGCGAAGGAGAGGATGTCTTAAGTGGTCCCTGAGGACCATCATCTAAAAGCTATTTAACATGCCATC
This sequence comes from Rhea americana, assembly GCF_003343005.1. Taxonomy (NCBI): domain Eukaryota; kingdom Metazoa; phylum Chordata; class Aves; order Rheiformes; family Rheidae; genus Rhea; species Rhea americana. The sequence continues at coordinate 5,243,324 of NW_028186149.1, forward strand.
AGTGTCTGAGATTCCCAGCTTTTTTGGTTCAAAGCCTAAGAGATTTAGAGCCTAATTCAGTAAATCTTAAATTTAGGAATAGTTTCACTCATGTTAAGCGAAGAAAGTAAACATGTACAAAATACTGCAAATAAAAACCTTAATGTGGACAAGGCAAAATTCTAGGAAACAAGTACCATCTACATATGCACACTAAGGAGACATAGGATGGAGAAAAAGTGTAATGGATAGTATTGAGCCTGTTACCTTTTGTAGCTGTCCTTGTCCCGCACTGTATCACAGTATATTAAATCATATGCAGTTGTATAAGATCTTAGCTATTTTTAATCCTATCGCTAATGTTTGCTAATGTTTTGATATAAAACACGTCCCCATTGAAATACTAGTATTCCAGATTCAGGAAGGCTAAAGCCTAAGGTCAAAAGCAGTAAATATAGATTAATTTTTTCAATTGCCCAATTTATTCAGAATGCCTGAAATCCATTAGACATCCGATAGTAAAAATTTTGTATTCTCTTGTCTTTTAGAAATGCTTAGGAATTTTGCTTCATTAGATTTTATCTACAGATGCAAGAATATCCCTAAACTGTTGGAATATTCTGCTATCTTATACTCAGAGCCCTAGAAAGAGATATATATGGGTTGTCATAATTTTTTCATGCAAGTGCTTTGTAAAAAAATAGTTCAAATTTGATTATTAATAACTCATCTGCTAGAAGAAAGATGATCTGAAAAGTAGTTATTATTTGTAATTGTTATGTGTTTCTCTATCTAGGCCCTTAAAAACAAAGATGGAAAACATATTGTCACCTGAAATTATAATCAGTATCAATAACCAGTACTTGTAAAGACTGATGTTTGACCCTAGCCTGCCTGCTTTGCTCTTATCTGATTGATTACACAGAGCAAAAAGAGATCTAAGCAATTTAAAAGGTGGAGATTCCACTGGCATCTCCACATGTCTTTCAGATCCTGCTCCTCTTCTTCCCTCTTCTGCCTGACAGTGGACATAGCTGTGTATCTCTGTATTGCTTCTCAGGATCTCTGGCTAAACCTTTAAAAGCTGTCTGAGATCTGAGTGAAGTTCAGGAAGGCTTTTGTTGGAGCCTGTTGGGGCTGTAGCTCTCGACATTAGTACTATCCAATGTGTCGTGAATATTCCCGATCTCATGATATAGTAACAGCTACATAGCCAAAGCAGTTGTATCCATCACTTCAGCAGGAACAAAATTAGAGAGGCTGTAAATTCTATCACAGTCTGGCCTAGTGCAAAATCTGCAGGGTATTCATCAAGAACTAAGGGGTGGTCCTCAGGTTTGCCACTTTTGACGAGAACTGCCCCGAGCCTTTGGAGAATCCAACCCTTCTTTTTCAAAATACACTACAAATATCAGAAAATGCAGCATATATAGGCAGTGATATCTCAATTTTACAGATAAGAGAACATGACTGGGGTCAAATTATTTYTTCATTCAGTTTTGCAGGCCATTTAGCATTCAGGAATCCCCGTGCTTGTCCTAATTCCACAATAGAAAAACAAAAAATCAAGGAGGGRAAAATGCTTAAAAACGATTACAATTTTTCTTTTGCTTTGAGATTTTTTTTTCAAGCAATGGCTTCCTCTTACAACTCTTAATACTTAATTAGTCATTTTAATCAGCATGGAGTTGTTATAATTTGTTACTTCTATGTTCTGATTATGAAATGTGATAGAATTCTAAATATTTAATAGGAATGGGATTATTAGCAACGTGCCCTTGTTGCTTCCTGCATTATTATACTCTTTAGTGTCATAAAATATATAATGTACCTGTAGCAAAGGGACTCTAGTAGAGCATCCAGATGGAACTGAATTCCTAAAGCTGTCATAGGTCTGCAAGTGTTATTCTCCAAATCTCAATATAGTCTTCCTAGATTATTATACATGAACACAGTACTGAATATATCAGTGAAAAAAGGCTTTCTCCATTTTCTATTTGTTAGTCCAAGTACTGTTGAAGGATATACTGCTACTAAATGATCAGTTTGACAAATCCTGAAATTGAAAAGACTATTTAGATTCTAGCTACCAATAATCTACTAATGATCGTTAACGGGAAGAAAAAAAATTAACAAATTTATTTCTAGTGCTTTTTGAGAAAGGTCAGACTCTGCCAACACAGAATGATTGTATAAAGAAGATAATATACTAATTTGAAATGGCATGGTACAAAACACAACTGAGCAATGAGAGTATGAAGAACATTATAAGAGTTTCTGAGAGAACCATGTACTGGGATATTTTGTTCATGTGATAAGTCATTGAAAGGTGACCAATATAACATCTGATAGTCAGTGCAAGAACACATGGGTGGAATGCTTCCCAGGTACTCACTTGAAACTAGTGATTTGGAAAAGGGAAATCCAGACATGAGTAGAACAGGGTGTTAAAGAGAAAAATAAAGGTTTACAGGAAAGACAAGCAATCTATGGCTCCTAAAAGGACCTTTTTCCACTGAAAGTAAGGCTGAAAGAGCTAATTTTAGGTTAGCAGTATATTTACAATGGTTCAAATAAAAGTTTGAGGGTCACTTCAGAAATACAATAAATAAATGTGGGATTTTGAAATATGCAAGATACCAAAATAGAACAGCTGCACAAAACATCATGATAAAGTCTGATTTTCTTTTTAGGACTACAGATGAGGTGAAAGTAACCCATATGACAACGAAACAATTAAACATCAACCATAGCGGGAGGTTGCATTAAGAATAAATAAAACTTATTATATAGTGATATAATAGAGGATGAAATGAAATTATCTGTGAGTTGCTGGACCGAAGTGAAATACATGGGGCATTTCATGTAGTAAGAGCACTGCCTAACTGACAATAAACSACCCACCTTCCTTTCTGCTGTCAGTTAGTTGTTTATCTTGACCACAGCTCCAGTGGAGACAAAGATCAGATGAGTGGCAAGGTGTCAGTCAAAGGTTTCTGCAATTTTGATTGCTCTGTAAATCACATAGGTCCATCTGGGACTACTGCTAGAGAAGCTAATTCTCATCTTAACTCTATCTTTTCCTACCTGTGTCAGTGTGTATCTGAGATCAGCTATCATCTGCTGTGCTTTAGCTTCCATTCCACCATCTCCAACTTTTCTGTATCTCAGCCACTGCAGATATAAAGCACATTAAGGACATTTTTAAAGCCTTCTACTTATTAATTCAGATGCTTCTTCCTTACTGTGTTCTTCAGTATCACTTTGAGACTTAGTCTAGCTGACAGCCACATGGCCAGGATAATATCTGAGCCTTCYACTAGTCAAAAGGAATACACATTTTTCAAAGAGCTTTCCTTAAAATCCTATAATGTATGTTTTTTCCATAAAGCTTATGCAGCARAACAAGAATAATCAGAAATCAGGTATCATGTTTGAACTGGGGAGGTGGTTTCTTCAAAAACGGTGAAAGAATTAAAATATTTCTCAAAGGACAGCATSAAGTTTACCATAAGATCTTTGTTTTTCATAAAATGTATGCAGAACAGATGCAGAATATTCTTAGCATGGATTGTAACAAATAGGAATTAGGAAATGGAATTAGGCTTACAATATGATACATATATATGATTGACTTGTTCAGGAATGAAAAAAAATAAGTAGAGCAGAAATGTTACAAAAATACCTAAAAAGAATTACTAAAAGGGAAAACTAAAAACTAAAAAAGGCTTTTTGAGCCTTCATTGATATATGAATAGTTCATAAAAGAAATAAAAAGGAAACATAATACTGGTGTGATTAGAACAACCTTTATTCTGAATCTGCCTTATTCCTAGTTGCTCAGTTTAGTTGCTTGTTTCACTCACATTTGTCTTCAGACAGGATCCTCTTTAATATATGCATCTGATACCATTTTTTTTTTGGTATCTCTACAGTTCAAGTTGCAGGAAAAGTGAGGTTGCTGATTTGGAAGACAAATATTTCCATACAATAAATTTCCTCAATAAGAACTCAAATAGATTTTACTTTATTACATGGTTCTTAAATTTGCAAGGACTTGGAATATAAATTTCAGTCAATCTGTCAATATGTTGGGCTATGTGTACTTTTTAAATTCAGTATTAGGAAATAAAATATAGGCAGTGAGTTTATGTCTCTCTGGTTGGAAAAATATTCAGTCCAAAGCTCTATAGCAATCTGCTTAATAACCATGGTGGTTTAGGCTTGGAATAGTTTTCTTAAATCAGATTGAGATCTGTAAAAAACATATTACTCAGATTCTRTATTACCATCAAATACAGATTCGTATTAACACTATGCTTTAGCTTAACTTTATTATTTTATTTTAATTTTAGTTGATAGTTAATTATTTCTAATTGCATAAGGCAGATACTATTAAAATACAAACTCATACCAACCGTAACATGTTTTCTTCTTTCAACATATCTTTTTCAGCCTTGAATACTCCTGAAACCATATAACTGGGATATAACTGTTCTGTTCTTAGGCAAAAACCCAAAGATTCTTATTTTCTCAGAAATAGTCACTCTTATTTCCTATTCYAACTCCCAGTTCTCCCAATAAAAAGGTAAGAACAAGGACTACATTCTAGCAAACCAAGATTTCTATAGTTTCAAATAACTAGCTAAAAAAGAATGGTAACTAATTCTATTTTATTCTGCCCTATTCTGCTCTAAAAATTCTACTCAGTGAATAGTAGAATGTTTTCTTCCTTAAACAAACAAACAAACAAACAAACAAACAAACAAACCTAAAAAGTAAAGGAATGTAAAGGAATAAAACAAATTTCCTTTCACTTTTACAGTACCTTTGATTTTTTTTTCTTGGTCTAGACACACATATTTAACTTGTATTTTCATAGTTGTAATCTCTTCCATTTCCAAAACATTTTTCACTACTCCTGAAAAGTACAAAAAGAAGAGGGCCTGGTTAATGCCACAGATAATAAAGTGATTAYTGATATTATTACTGTTTCTGTAAATATGTTAATATTCCATAAATGTTCCATTAATATTCAGTTTTATACCCAAACACAACTGATATGTGCAAAAGGGTACMTAAAACTGGTTGGTTCATCATATTTATTTCCAAAATACTGTTTTGAAAACTGTAAAAAGTGCCCAGGAGAGCTGATCCTATCTCAAGGACTGGCAAAGGTCCCGATCCTGGCAGTGGATCCACATAGAAGTAATTTCTGTCCTACAGATATCCTTTTGTGGAATTTAATGTCTCTCAATAGAGACAATGCATTTCTGACATTTGAAGTAACAAATTTCTGTTTTTTCTGAAATATTACTGAGCTAGTTTAGCTCTCTTTTGATTTATGATACTGTTCAAGGGTCTAGAATAATTTTAGCATATATGTTACAGTGTTAGCACTTTTAAGGTACAATTCTTGAACAGAAATATAGCCAAAGCAGTAAGTATAGGGAAAATACACTGCAGAAAGCTTTCTAATACAGATAAAATTTATTTAAAATAATATGCTACAGTAGAAATTATTTTTTCAAGATACAYGTGAACTAAATAATTAATATGTATAAATATATTCTCATAGATATTTTATACTCCAGGTAGCACAACACTGAATTGAAATATGGTGAGGAAGCTAGCTTTTGTCAGCATACACAAGAATGTCTGTTTCGGACTCTGGATTAGATCTGGAAGTGCACTGCTTCAAACATTCCCGATGTTCAGAAGGATAAGTTTATTAGATGGATACATTTTATTCCTCTCCAAAATAATACCAAGTTGAAAAATACTCTAAAACACACAGATGACTATATGATAACAGAGGAGCAAGTATCTCCTCCCGTATCATTAAGCGGTTAACAGTATGAATGAACATGGTTGCTTTCGCAAATAGATTTCAATTAGCAGATGAAATAGAAAACTCGTCTGAGAAACTGCTCTAAGAAACTGCATACCACATTTCCCAAGTGAGTGCTTTGCTACTGCACTGCATTAAAAGAACAGTCCTGTAGCTCAAGCCACTAGAGGCTGTTYATAATTATGGCTAATTTTTCACGGATGTATTTTGTATATTTTTTTATCAGGGTATTGGCATTTTATAGCTAACTTAGATTTTGTCCGGCTGAAAGTTGCAGTCCTACTCTACACAGTATATCTTGATAGAAGCAAGAAGTGTTGCTAAACTTATAAATGAATTTCACTTGAGTAATCTAAAGAAGATAATTCATATAAAAAGTAACTTTTCTTCAGTGCAGATAACTTAAGTCTCAGCAGCATGTGAAAATCCTCTCTAATATAATAATGCTGAACAGAAAGCTACCTTTAAGTATCACTGCTCCACATATGTCACTGTTTCCTGATGTTTCATCTTTTTTTCTGAAAAGTAAAATATTAGCCTGCCTAACTACCTTCAAGGGGATGACCTGCTTTTCACTGACTTCTACATAGTCTTAAAAAATAATAATTTGGGGGGACTGGAAGATCTGGTAAGTAATCCTAGCGTGTAGTAAAGCATATAAACAGTGTTCACACTAGCTTAGAAAATATGAAAAAAATGTAATTTAAAAAAATGCTGTCAAATTCAGATAGGTACCTGTATATTGTGAAAGTTTAAAGTCTCCACTCCACCCRTCCAAAGAAAAGCAAGAGCAGTTGACTGATTCAATGTTAATGTTTCCTAGTGAAACCACATACTAGAAGTGGGACGTTAGAGAAAACTACTAATCTGATATATTTTACATTTATTACCACAAAATTAATTACAAATCACAAATTGTTTAGTGTTTTAGTGTTTTGCTAGATATTTAAGATCTAGAAAAACTATTCTTTACTGAGCATAGACTTGCATTAGTATATTAGCAAAATTAAGAAAATTAATTCACCTTAGAAATGTCTGTTGCAGGAACATAAAAAAGCTTGTTAGAGAAATCTATAGACTACAAATGTTACAGCCAAGACCCATCAAAGGAACTTGTGCACCCTTTACTTACCTGTGTCATTTGCAAGGAGGTATTTTATTGCCACAGCTTTGTCATTTATGATTTAATACTGTTTGTTTATACAATTAATAGTTATTTTAAAACTGTTGTGCCATAAGAATGGCATTTCTTTCCTGTGCTACAAGAATTTTCAGCTGGTACCAATGCAATAATATGAATTATAACAGTCATATGAAAATTCCAATTTCTCTATAATGCCATCAATCAAAGATCAACAAGCAGGCATCAAAGTTCAGTCACCCATGCTCTCTCCTGTTTGAAATTTAAGTCTGCAGTACTACACTGTATAGTCAGTAGATGCTCCATCTCATGATGTGAGTCCATGTCAGAGAACATCATCTGTACTTTAGTTAGCATGAAAAGCAACATTGGTCAGACACAAAATTTGAAGAGAGAAATTAAAGCATATTTTCACAAGTTTTATCCACTTACGCAACACTGGCAGCTAGGATAGTGTAGTAACAGGGTATATTAAGAGGAAACAGGAGTTAGGGGTGTTAAGGAGAAAAGGAAAGAGAACAAAGATAACCAACTTGAAGGGAAGATAGCACAGGAATGGTATCTCCCCTTTCCCTTCCATATGCTGTGTCAAGCAACAAAGCTATGAATTCCAGTTTGAGATTTGAGTCAAACCATTACTATTTTGTTAATAATACTGGTAGGATGCAAAAACAAAGCCAGCAGAATAATTCTTCTGTTTATACTAAACAGTTAATAAATGCTAAAGAGGTATTTGAATGGCATGGACTACTGTTTGGACTCTAGTTGTAGGAGCCAGTTCAGAATTCAATTGCTCAAATGCTGTCCTTGCCCTCAGAGTCCAGGAGGTGCCCCGTTTTTAAAACAGCTCTGTGAATATCACAACAAATTAAATCTGGTTCTAATTTGTAAACTTTGATGGAAGCCACAGATACAGCATTTCTCGGATCTGTCTTCTGGATGAAATGAGTATCTTCTGCATTCTAACCCTAAGTATGGGCTCCTCTTCTCTGTCTAGCAACTATTTTTATAAAAATTTGAGGATCTTAATTCCTTTAAAGGTAGCCACCCCTCTATCAAATTTGTCTGAAATCAGCCTATGTGCTCAAAACCTATTAAACAGGCACACATGTGCTATGATTGCATAAATCTCCTCTCCTTAGTAAACCAGGCTAAATACCTCTAAGAAGCCAAATGAAAGTTTAATCTTAAGAAATGACATTTACAAAAAATCCGTTTATTAAAGAAGTTCCTACTGAATTTAATGCCATGTTAATATTACTAGAGATAAAAAGAAATAATATTCTTCATATGAATTTTTGGCCTCTCCTCCAAATTTCTGCATCAAAATATGATTTTCAGTCAGGCTGATTAGAACACTTTCACCTGAGAAGCTACACAGCAAATGGATACCTTGTCTGTTTCAGTGCTAAAGTCAATATTAACACTGATATACTATGCATCACCATGGTATTCAGACGGACTTTGCATTTTGATTGAAGTACAAACATATCTAGGGTGCCAGACACATGCAGTCCAAGTAGGTAGCATACATTCTGTTTTCTAATTTGGCTGGAGAATCACAGACTGGCTAAATTTTAGTCAATGATCAAATATTCACGGACCTAGAGATCACAGAAAGCCAAAGAAACATTAACTGTTCTAGAGCTGTTGCTCACAACTTGGTTTCTGAAGTTTCATTCAAGGAATATAGTAATTCCTGCTGAAACTATTATACGCCCAACATGCTGGAGCCTAAAGGAAAGATAAACAAGTCAGTGCTGCTGAATATTAAGGCAAAAGGAAATAGCTGCATAGATATGAGGGATGTTGGCCAGTTTCAGGCTTTATAAATAGCAGTCAGTGGATCAGAAAGTTTATGACACAAAAAAATCCTACACAACCTTTTGTTTAAAACAGGTTTTTACATTGATATAATTCTACCGTTTTAAAGTGCTACATTCATGTGCTACAGAGGAACTTTCTAAAACTCAGGAGAAAATATTAATATTTTGGAGAATGATCTTAATGGCAAAAATGCAATTAAAGGAAGGTAATTATTCACTTTGCCTGAAAAAAAGACAGAATGTTCTAAAGATATCAAAATTTTAATTTGCCAGTTCCAAACTTAACAGAGCAGCATGGAAATGAAATGCTAGGACATGATTGGCTAGATCCGTAAGCAAGAAAAGGAAGTTGGAAGTGATAACCAAAAGTGGAAGTGATCATCCAAAAGTTCAGGCACTGGTGCACTCACCCGGGGTATAGGAGACCTGTGCTCAGTTCCCTTTAGTGTTTGAGAAAATCCACTCACTTAGGTTAGTAGGGATTTCGGAACAAACCTTCTTGTCTTGTTTCACATAAATGTTCACTGAGACAGACAGAATGACTCAAGCCTGTTGAGTAAACCAGCACCGCGAAGGTATTTTCATCTTTTAATCTCCATTCAGATATGCACTTAAAATACTTAAACAGAATGAAGACATTGAAGAGCACCCAAAACGTCCCCCAAAAAGTGTTGCTTCTAGAACTAATRAGGGTTTTTTACTCACTTTCTTCTTTTTTGTTTGTTTGTTTTTTGTTTTAAGGAATTATCTTTTTTGTCTGCCTAAYAAGATATGGTTTGCTTTTGGAACTCTATATGAAGAATAGTTAATACTTTGTATAATAGGTGTATTGATTTTTACAAGTCGTGGAAAAAGGAACCATTATAGGAGAAATACTGACAAATGCATCCGTTGCTGAATATTTGCTCACAGTATTTTCATGTATTTGAGTATCTTGGCAATATAACTTGGCAACACCTTTTTTCCCTCTGACAAGGATTGTGAGATCAAATGTGTGTATTTACGTACGTGTGAGTGTAGGGGGGAGCACACAGTTGGACTGTAACTGATCTAGCAGTAGGGTTCTTGCAGTATAGTAGTTACTGTCAGTATGACCCAATAATTACTATCAATAGACAACTTCTTCAATAAATTTACATCAATCCCCCCCTTTTTTTAGCAGAAAATATGACCATAAATTTTACCCAGTAGGGTCATTTTTCAATAAGAATCTCTGCAGCATATGTTGAGTTGGTATTAAGCCACTTTTCATGCTGTCTAAGGTTTCTGCCAAGTAATGTAACAATGCCTGGCATCAACCCAGTGGAACAGTATTCTTTACTGATGAATTACTTAATTGAGTAGAAGTGGACACGAAGGCTAAATCAAGTAGTTACCTCCTTGKATTTTCTTCACCATGTGGAGTACACTGGTAGACATCTAGGACTGGATTTGTTTTGAGGTGAGTGATAAAAAGAACCCAATAAACAAGTTGTATTCCCTATTTCTCTGATGTGAGAACTGGAAGAGCAGTTCCAGTAGATAAGCTGATGTCCATAGCATTCTTTTTSTAGAATAAATTTCTTAAATGAAAACTAAATGAATTGAAGGCCTATTTCTTAATGTTAATCTATTAATTTAATATTAATCTATAGTAACCATGAAAAATATCTGGAAACTAAAATCCTTCTTTTTCTTCTCCTTGTTCCACAAAACATTTTTCTCTTCCATCAGAAATTTTTGTCTTCCATCCAAATACACAGACTGGACTTGTAGTAACAATGGCTCCGTTTGTAGCCATTTTCATTCTCACTGATCTTATCTGATTCAGCCATTTCTCATGTTCTCCTAACTTCAAGCAATTTAGAATGTGTTCTGCCCTGATGAATGTGAGTAATGTTTACAGAAGAAATGGATGTGCACTAAAGGGACACTCTGACTCTCCTTGATATTAATTTTTTAAAATTATTATTATSCTGCATGATGGTATTTTGGAAATGGTTAAAGAGATTTTTTTTTTCTCTCTTAACGCATAGAGGCAGTTTAAAAGACTGGAAACACTTTTATTCAGGGATGCATGTTAGACTTTTCACATCACCTCATATAGGAAAATATAACAAGTAATATATGCCTAATAAACATTATGAAATAATTTTATAAACAAGTAGATCACTGTTTAGTGTTTATACTTGTGCAAAATTCCTAAAGGTATGATACTGTAACAACAAACCTCAACAGACTAAATGTAATCAGTTTCACAAGCATGGACCTTATGGAATACTCAAGTAAATCACACATGTGTTGAACAATGTTTGTTTTGCAGATGTTCTTTTAGTGTCTGTTTGTGCATTCATACTGTTACAGGCTTCCCATCTGAACTTATCCATTCTAATAAAATCTTGGCAGCAGCTCTGATTGTAATGTCATGTGGATTGGTAGTTGCTGTATGTGTGTAGTACCCCTAAGAATAACAAATAATATTAAACAAGCCTGCAACTTCAATGCCAATAAACAAGACTTCTTCATTCTGCTATACATTTCTTGCTGACATACGAAAATAAAAAGGTTCTTGTCTTTGGGAATTTAGTTAAAGAGAACACTACAGAAAAGTTAGAACAATAGAGAGTAAGTAGACCTAGCAGGAACTGAAAAGTTAGCAGAATTAAATGAAAAAATGTTAAAATAGTTATGACACAGGGAGGGGGAGAAGATAAGGAAAGAAGAGGAGGCTGTCTCCCATTCGCCTCCATTCTTTGTGGAGGACATCAGGGAGGTGATTCGTCCAATCTAGTAAAATTGGTTAGTTCAATACAGTAATAAAATGAATTTCCTAAGAATGAATGTCAATAGCAATAGTCCAAGTACATCTTTGAAAATTCTTAACCCAAAGATAATACAATTCGTAATATGTACTGATTTTGTGCATTTTTAATGGAATGGTTAAGGGTTTTTGGAATTAACCCGTCAATATAGAAAAATGAAAGACTAGTTTATCTCATGATTTTGTGACAAAAAGTAGGATGGCTTATATGTCTTAAACACACATCTTTCTGTTTTTACATATAAAGGTTTCCAAAGAATCAAGAAAACTTGCTGGGTTTCTAGTATCTAGCTCTTTGGTCTTGATTTGGGAAGATGGTCTAGATCYAGGGGCAGGTTTAGCTCAGTTGGTTAGAGTGTGGTGATGCTAATGCCAAGGTCACAGGTTCAATCCCCATATGGGCTATGCTGAGGGTTGGACTATGATCTCCAGAGGTTCCTTCCAACCTTACCATTCTATGATGCTATGAATATAAAGCAGTCTAGCCAAACTATCTATGTTATTAAAAGCCTTGATGAAATCTGCTTGCCTTTTACRCTTTTACACAGCTAAATACATGATGGCTGTGGTTAAAGATTAAAAGGATCAACTCATTAAAAAGTATGGTGTCAGTGTGGAAAGTAATCATCAAGCTTTTGCATGCATTGATACATTGTTTAAAGACATGCCAACTGAAATAAGGTGTATGAGGATTTTTTTTTCTTTCCCAGCCTCAAGCTTTTTTTTTCTGTAAAATTAAAATGGATAATCATCTTAAGAACCATTATACTAGGCCTTTTGGTTACAGAAATCAGTGACAGAATAGACATCTGTTGTATTAGTTCTTTTCCAGTTTCCGCAAATCAATGTATGTTTTTTTTTTTTTTCACGCTTGAGCTGAAGCAATTGAGACAAGAGTGACTGTCATCTTAGAAATGCCTGCTCTACACTTTTGAATAAGAATCTTCTATCTGCTTTTTATATCATTATCCTTTCAACCATAACTTAAAAGAAAACGTCTTCAGTCATATTCTTCATGCAAAAACTTACTTTCTTCCAGTCTCATCCAGCAAGGTATCAGCTAGCAATCCAGTTACCAATTACTCCTTGAGAAGACATGCTTTGGTTTGCAATTTGTTGTCACTTTGTATATCTCACTTTCAAATTCCTTATAGTTAGACGATTGACGCTCTTGCCCTGAAATACTTGACCACAATAAGGAAAATAAGAACAAGATGAACAACTGTTAGTTGATATGCAAAATAAGGCAGATAATTGCATTCATCATTTCTTACTTACTGCACTCCTTCTTCYTACTATTTCCTCCATCACAAGGTTAGAAGAGTCAAAAAAGGAAATAAGTTATACTCTATGGCGTTGTGAGCAAAACAGATACCAGTTTCTGCTATTTCTGCAACAAACTTCAGTATGGCATGTCAAAATGAGACTGTTGTCTGGTAATCCATCCATGATTGATGAAGGATGATGTGGGGGAAGGGCGCACTGAGAAAGATCAGATTACAGTTTAACAAGCAGTTTGTATTTGAATAACAGAACTAAAAAAACTGCCACTCAGAAGGGGCAGATCAAAGAAACAACCTAGGTAACCTACAGTTAAGATGAATCTAGGAATCTAGGAACCTATCATTGTAATCTTTGTTGAAGGGAAGAAAGACAATGGCAGTGGAGAAGTAAAGGACAACATAGCTAAGAGACTTTGTTTTTTGATTGGACTGACAACTTAAAAAACTGCTGGAATTGATTGTATCTGTCTAGTTGCCTACATCCATGTTAGTCAATGTTAGCAACAAAGTCTTTAGCTTACAATATAACTTGTTTCTTTTTTTAATATATGTTGTAGCAAGGAATAGAAGCATTTTAGACCATTGCAAAATACTGCAACCAATTGATCTCTGGCACAAACAAAGCCTTTCAGACACAAAAAATAGAAACTGGTGAGAGATTACTGTCAATAACTCTCAGAAAGGAAAGGAATGTCTCTTTGGTAATTAAGTGACAGGCCAGCAGATCACAAATGCAGTAATTCAGACAAGTTAAGTTTCACATCCAGTTTTATTTCCATAGCCAACAGTGTGTGCACAGAGCCCAATTACAGGAAATATAATCATCTTCTGTAATTAAATTCTGTTAAGAAGTTTCACTTTTACAGTGTATCATTTGTTCCTCTGAGTTTTCAAGCATGGTCCTACTAAAACCTCTTGTTGCCTTATCAGTACCTTATTTTACATATAATACAGCCTTCCCTCATAGCAGTTAATTCTGGATTGTCTCCCCCAAATTTGCAATTTTTTGGACTGTGTTTGGAAATACTGCATGTCTTCCATCATTCTGGTTTCTCTTATAGAATGTATGGATCAATTTGTGTGGTGCATGTGCCTCTGCCTTTCTCATTGCAAGGATTTCAACAGATACGTATCAAATAACCGGGGGAGCCTAGGAAAGGGTTTTTTTWWTWWTTTWWTTTWWTTTTTTTTATTCTGAAGTCTATTCACTAGCCTTTATTCATTTGCGAGTTCCACAGTTATGAATGCTTACTATTCCCACTTGGTAAGCTTACTTTGCCTTTGGAGGATGATGCAAAAATGTGATATTCAAACAGATTTTTTCCAAGAAATCTTGGARAACAGAGAGTATACAACTGCATGCCTACAGATATGTAGGCAGAATGAGAATAGATTAAAGGTGAAGAGCTATCTTAACTCTGGCATTTCACAGTTTTTCCACGCTTTACTTCATAGCCTTAATATTCTCTCTGTATATACTTTATTTTAGAAAGAACATAAACACCTGCAATGATTTTGGAGAAGGTAAATGTGTAGTTAAAAACACATATGGGTCAAATAACTGGACTATATCTAACAATTAAAATTTTATAGGCGGAGTTCTTTTCCCTATTATGTCCAAAATGAGCTCCTCTTTCTATTTTCCATTCCTTTTCTCCATTTTCTGCCAAAAATCAACAGGATTTATTTCTGTATTTTTTCTCACACTTTGGCAGGATGATATAGTTTAATAACTGTTTAATTACTAAATTGCAATAACTAAATGATTTAATTACATAATTACTAAGCAGCAATTCTTTAATTACTAGACATTGTTTAATTTTTTCTTCTCTTCTCTGAGGTTCCAAAGAATTCTGGAAGCATCTCAATGCTAATAGATAATAGTGAAAATGAACAGAATACTTTCCAGGCTAAACACAATAGTTTGATCTTTAGAACTTACRTTCAAAAGGATAAGGACGTTTCATTTATTCTTCCAAAAATACCTATGTTAGAGACAATTTATACTAAATAAATTGGGCAAGTCTGAGGGCAGCTATGGCAGATTTCACCAACAATRAGGTATGAAAAAGGGCTGAAAAAGTTGAAAGACAGGTAACATTCAATTAAGTGCTTTCCCATTCGCTGTTCCCAAAATTCACCAGAAATATTTTCATATTTTACTAAAGGAAGAACCATACTTAAAAACAAAATAGGTAGACTGGACAATAAAGCTTAAAGAAAGAAATCTAAACTCAAGAGCTTTTTCAGACAGATGGCTAGACCATCATAACCAGTATGTTATGAAAATTTTAACTGAGATGAATGAAAACACTGCCCTTAGCTATACTGTGTGTTAAGACAGTGTTCTCTAGACATKGAAGATTCATTAGCTATTTAAGGCCTGCTCCAGCAATTAATTTGTCTTACCAAAAGTAGTGGTAATGTTTTATTCAGTAAAGGTTTGGGACAGCTGATCTTACATTTGATTCTCTAATTTAAGTCATTGTGTAAATGGTTATGAGAAACCACAACGGAAGCATATACACAGGGTGATCCTGCCGTCTGAACCGTGGTAGGTTTAGTATCKCACACTCCGGTACGCATCCGTTTAGTATCTCGGCCTCCGTTGAGTTCAACGGCACATTCTGTGGTGGAGCTCGGATGCTCGTACGGGTTTGCCTAGGTTTTGTTCGCTCACGCACCTAGCGGCCTGCAGTAAGGGTGCTAGTGGCTGGCCGTACTGCGAGGGAAAGGCTGGCGCTCCCTCGGTGGCCTCCCCAGCGCTTGCCCCGCTGTCCCCAGCCCGCACCGCCAGCACGCTCGCTCCGCGAGCGGGGCTTACTTACAGGGGCAGCCGCCGCGGTGAGGCTGCTCGGGGCGTCGCGCTCGCGCGGAGCCGCCTGGCTCCGGGCCCGGCGAGGCCGCGCCGTCGGCTCGCGCTCTGCCCGCCCTCGCCAGGGCGCCGTGAGGCGCGGGGAGGCGGGCGCGGCGCGAGGCGAGCAGCGCCCAACGGCCAACGGCCAACGGCTGCGCGGG